>NC_091799.1:87729696-88032727 GCF_041296235.1 Equus asinus
GAAATCTGACTAAATGCTAAGAATCTTACTATCTTGATCAGGTTTGTTTTGGTTCATTTTGTTTTAGAAAACTATGATAAAAGCTATTCTAAAACTATTATAAAAGGATAATTTAGGGCCAGCTTGGGTGGCCTAGTGGTTAAATTCGGTGTCCTCCACTTTAGCTGTCTGGGTTCAGTTCTGGGGCAAGGACCTATGCCACTCTTCTGCCTCTGGCCATGCTGTGGGGGCAGCTCACATACAAAAAAATGAAAGAGGAATATTAGCAGCAGATGTTAGCTCAGGGTGAATCTTCCTCAGCAAAAAAACAAAAAGATATATATATATATATATAATTTTTCTCTCTTCCCACATATCCAACAAACAATGGTGGAAAAGGTAAACCATAAGCAGAACCTCCATTTGAAAAGGGAAAGATTGAAATACACATAGTAACCATTTTGTACAGTGACTTAAGCAGTCACTTGTGTCCAATTGGCAAACGTGCCCAGGTCTCTCCAAACTAGAAGCAGGAAATATTCTTTCAACAGATGTCAGTTCTATTTCCTGAGAGCAGCTCCATAATTCATCTTTCTCCATCACACTTGCTTCCCGTTTCTGAGGTACTCTTCCATTTTTATCATAGTATTTGATCATTTTCGAAGACCGTTTTGAAAAATATATATTATTTGACATCTTAGAAGTTTTCTCAATCTATTTCTTGCTGGTAAATAGAAAGATAGGAGACTAAATGTCTTTTTGAACTTCAAAAAGACTCATTTTTTTTAACCAAGACCAGTGACACTTTTTCCTCTGAAGCTCTCTCAGGACGCTTGTGACCTTTTCCTCTGTATTCATTTATTTTCCATATGTCAAAGTCACACCCAAGATTGTTTGAAGACGTGCCTCTGTCTTAAAATGTAATTACAGGTAGATTGGACATATCAGACTTCCCTGAGACCATGTCCTTAAGCTTCTAGAAGCATTTTATTTAAGAAAAGATCTACTAGGCCATATCTTAATGATTTCAGACACTATAATAAAGGTAGTCACAGATACTCTTTGTTGCCTAAAAATAACTAACAATCTCGCTGACATAGAACGTAAGCATTTGGTTTTTTTGTCCCATTGTATTGGCTGAAGAAACCCCACATGGCCAGGCTGCCTATCACTGAAGCAGGTAACGTATTCTGTCTGGGCTGGACTCAACTGAAGACATGTGATGACAAGAAGTAGACACAGGAAAGAGTGAATAATAGTGAGCAATAGGAAATATACCATGCAGTGTTTTTTCCATTTTGACTTAATATAGTCATGGGTACATTTGAGGTTTAAATCTACAACATAGGCACTTATCCTACTTTATTCTTTCTGAAATTTGCTCATTTTCTTTCCTTTCCTGAATGTCTTGAATTAATTGAGAAGTTTTCTCTCATTGTTGTATTTTCTCTTCTATCAGCTTGTTGATTACACACTTCTTTACTATTCTTTCAGCCTTTATCGATGAGGTAACAATATGAATCCTTGACTTATCTTCCTGTATTTTAACTCAATTTTTTCACCATTTCTCATGCTGAAACTTCCATCCTAGCACTTCAAGAACCGCAAGACCACATACTTACTTACCCACATTCCACTAGTAATGCTATTGTCTTCATATATTTTAATACAATATATTTTTAATACACCCACACATCATCATCATTATTTTACACAGTTGTTATTTAAATATGTCCACATATTTTATCTTCATTATGCTTCTCATTCTCTACTATTCCCTCATTTCCTGGAATATTTTTGATTAAGGCTATGCTTTTCATAACTAAATATTATTCCTCTGAATTAAATTCTCACAAATCTATCGTAATTATTACATTTTGATAAACGTTGTTGAAAATTCTATTGCAGACTTGGGTAGCCTTGAGGCTGAGGTTAAATATTTTTTTTGATTTTTGACATCTGTAAATAAGTTATTAAAATTGGTAAATGGTATTTGAGTAGCTGTATGAATCTGTGGAAATTAGAGGAATGTTTAAGTAATATATGTGCTATTGGCAGAATATATGATCTTTTAAATGACAAAAATCAAATAAATTTGTAGGATAATTTTATAAATCATTATACATATATTTGCGTATCTATTTCATATATGAGGATAATCATTCTTAATTTTCTTTCAATCATGGCAGGTTTTTCCACATTCTCATCCCTCTCTATGTCACCTCAGGATCCCACAGAAACCCTCTGTTTCTCTTTAGCAGAAAGAATTTAACTTTAACTAACAGATAAATTGTTGTAAGCCTGTTTCAGCTATCTTCATTAAAGAGCTTCATGGGTAAAGGGGATTTGATTTGAAACAAAAGGAAATTCTGAATGATGCAATTGCTGGTGAAATCTTCCAGGAATGCTCAAAATGCAGAAGCAGGCAAGATGCTAAATCATGAATTATGGAGGAGATTAATGGAGGTCTTCGAAGCACAGAAATGGGTGAACTCAGACTGAGGCAGAGAACATTGCCTTTCTTGAGCAGAGCCTTTAACTGCAACCATATTGAGGAAGTGTTTTAAGATCGCACCTTGTAATGAGTAAGTTGAAAGCAGAGATGTGGTGATGGGCTTGGCGTATTCCACTGCTGCTTCATATGAGTCCTAGCCCTGTTCACGCATGATCCTAGAAATCGAGAGTTTAAATGGCCTTGCATTACAAGCCTAAATCCCTGTATATACCGCGGGTCTTTTCTACAAAACCCCGTGTATCATATAGCATTTTCTTTTATTTGTATATATAAGATACCACCTTAGTGGTTTAACCAAATAAAACTTGAGATTTCTCTCACTGTGTTCAACGGTTTGTGAACTACAGCTGTTCAAAGAACAAAACTCCTTTCTGTCTTCTCTGCTCTTCTTAATATATGATTTCCTCCTCATAATTTTAGGGGGGTTGCTCCACCTTTGGGTACTATATCTAAATTCTATCAGGAAAAATAGAGAGAGAAAAAGGACAAAAGACACGCACAAATTAATCCTGTCCCTTTTTATATGGAAAAATGAAATGTTTTAAAAAGCATAGTACATTTTTCTTCCCTATCATCAGGCAGAAGTAAACACGTGAACAGATAAGGCTAACAGGAAACTCAAGGAAATTGAGTTTATAAAGCTGGATGCACTCATTTTGTCTTTAGGCAAATCATTGTTCACTTAATCAACCAGACAAAGCACTAAATGTGAATCAGTAACTAGTTGTATCTATACAACCCTCTCGCTATAAAGACCTGTTGCTTGCCATCTGCCTCTTACAATTCTTGCCCGGGAAACCCAGGTCCTAGCAACATGTACTCCAGTGATTTAGAGATTACCATCATGGAAACCAATGTGTACACACACAAAAAATCCTTTATGATATGGTTTGGCTCTCAGTTATAGACACTGCAAATACAGTGCTTAAACACGGTACAGATATATTTATTTTCAGTTACTCTAACCTGGATTGACATGGCAGCATTGCTCCAGAAGGATCTCAGGTTATCTGACTCCTTCCACTTCACCATTCCTAGTTATGACCTTCATATTGATAGTCCAAAACGGAGCTCCTTCTCCTGATAAAATAGTCTAGGCTGAGTGTCAACTTTCTCTTTCAGAAGGTTCTGTAAGCATCTAAATAGCACTACTGTTCACCTTCAGTTTGCTGAGATTTAGTCACTTGGTATATTCACCCATCAAAGGAGGATGAGAAATGAAGTTTGGATTATTGGAAATCAGCTAATAAGTGAATATGGATGGTCTGAGGAAAATTAGTAGTCTCTACTATGACAATCTTTTAATACAAAAGTGATCACTCTCATCAAGCTCCTGGGATAAGTAGCATATGTTAACTTCCAAGAAGGTTACATCCTTGCCAGTGCTATGCGAGGCAATCATCTATGAAGATGGGAATGTCCTTCTGTACAGTCCAGTGTGGCAGCCTTCAGCCGTATCGGGCTACTGAGCATACGGAATGGGTTTAGTGTAACTGGTTAACTTAATTTTCTTTTTTGTTTGATTTTAGCTAAATTAAATTTAAATTTAAATAGCTACATGCAGATGGTAGCTACCATACTGAACTCTGCGGGTCTAGACCTCCCCAATGTAGGCATTACGTTCCTCGATGTGAGTCATCCTTTGGCAATAATGGTAAATCTTCAAACCATTTTTACTGGAACAAAGGAAACAATTTAAATATACATCAAGATATTTTTATACCAACAATTGCTTTCACATTTTTATTTTGTCACTGAGTTATGCTTTCATGTGATGGAAAACTAAATAATCACTGGCTCCACAGGTGGTTGACTCAGTAAATTTTAGAGGAGAACAAATGGAAAATGACATAAGAAAGGGGTTTTTTTGCTCGTTTTTAATTTTTAGCTCTATGAGTGTGTGTGTGTATGTGTGTGTGTTTTAAGGCAGAGCTTTAATCCAGGTTTTCAGAGACTAAGGACATGTCCACAAACACCCTTCCACCTTGTCCTCTCCACCGTAAGATCCTTGTATAAATCTGCTGCAAAGGTGACCTGCGAAGCCATAACTTACTGAAATGAGCCCTCAGAGTCTTGCTCAGGATCTAGAGCCCACAATGAAAGATTATTGATGTTTTCAGCAGAAAAGCTGTCAATTAGATGTACAGTTTGCCATAACAGCTCCAGGGTACAAACCTGAACTCATCTGTGAATTTACTCAACCTACTTTGCAGCCACAGGGCCAAGCACACAACTCTCCCTTTGCTTCAGGAGATCCAGATGTTCACCTTATTTGGATATACGCCAGAAACTGGATTGTGTGTTTGATGCATTTTGGCCTTATAGCATTTTAAGGTTTTAGCCTAAATGTTTATTTTTAAAAGTATGTTTATTTTTTCTGACTATAAAGTGATACATGTTCGATGTGGCTAATTTAGAATGTATGAAAAATATGAACAAAATTATAGTTACTTGTAATTCTACAACATAGTGATAATGACTGTTATCATATTTTCTCTAAGTTGAGAAAACTGCTATTTTCATTAACTTTGCTTTACTATGTAACATTTTAGAAGCAATTTCTTCCCTCTGTCTCTGCTCCCTCATTTATCACTCACACTTCTCAGTGCACTGCCATCTGGCTCCCTTCCTGTCAATCCGTTGTAGCTTTTGTTGCTAAGGTCACCAATGTTTTTTTGTTACTAATTTGAATGGACCCTATTTAGTCTTTATCTTACTAGAATTCTCTGCAATAGTTCAGAATCCTGCCACCTAGGGAAGTTTATGAAAGCTGCTGAGTCAGATTGCTTCCAAGTTATTGCTTAAGCTTTTGAGACTAAACTCAGTCAATTCTTTGTGCCAAGAAAGAATTAGGACTAAGTCTATTTTCTCTCCTCCTGCTAGTTTACCTCAAAAATTCCCAAAGGGACAAGTCTTTCTGCTCAATTCTTATAAAATAGCCATCTGTAGCATTGCTTTTTGCTCATTATCTCCCCCATGTCTGTCTTGTGTCCCAGAACAGGTCATTCTGGAAAGGTAGTCAATCCAATGATCAACCACACTCGATACAGGAATGGATATATAAGTCAGATCAGTCTTCTTGAATTACAATCCACTACAGGCTTGAGCACACATCATGAGCAGCCAATCAGAGACATTTGGGGCACTGATGTAAATGTGATAAATTTTAAGGACTTAAAGCACAGAGAAACTGAGGCCCAGTTTTGCCAATTGGAAGGGACTTATTGGAGGTTGAAGCCAACATAAAAGAGAGAGAAGCAGAAACAAAAGAGAAAGACTGACAAAGTAGTTTGAGCCCTGGAATCTAGCTACCTCTTGTTCTTTACCTTTATGAATCAGTAAACTACTTTTCCTGCTTTCTTTCTTTCTTGTTTGTAGATATATATGTATGTTTCTATCATCTATCTATCTATCTATCTACCTATCTAATCAAGGTCCTAAAGCAAAAGAGCCCATTTCTCTCCTTTTGCCACATTTCCTCCATTCCATCCGGAAACTTTGAGCCAGGATTACAAAAATCATATTCATTTTAGACTTCTCTATTCAATTTCTCTGCATTCTCTTCCTTCTTCTGAAAACTGGTTGTTAATTTGAGGACTTGCAGCTGTCCTACCCTGCTTACTTTGGCCAGCATTGTAATAACCAGGATGGCTTGTTTAAACACAAATTGCTAGCGCCACTCCAGATTTTCTGTTTGTTCTGAGGTGAAAGCAAAGAACTCATATTTCTAAAAAAGTTGATGCTCCTAATCTGTGACCACAGTTTTGCTTGTTATTAGGACAGAGTGATGACTTTCAAGCTTCTTGTGTGCCAGACCGGAAATCTGAAGTCTAAATCAGACTTTCAAATGTATGTGAAGGTTGACCAAAAACTTTCTCTTCTCTGAAGCTGTCCTGAAGAAATGATCTCAAATGTGGAAAAACGTCAAGAATAACAATAGCTCCTATAAAACTAAAAAGAAGGTAATAATAATGTGAACATAAGGAACAGTTAAGAAACACCACGTTTATATTGAAGCAAGAGTAATAAAGCAATTAAAATAAAAATTATGAAGATCTTTGCAGTTATTTGAAAATATATTCAAATATTAATAAAACACAGCCTTCAAAATCGATAATGATTAAACTGTATAAGGCAAATAATAACAAGCAAACCAACAAATTCAACCCACATAAACGCATACCTCCAAAAATAACATTTATTATACTAACCATCCTTTGGGTTTTGTGATTAGAGTATTATTTAAAGCAAAATCTTTGTATAATTTCCAAATTTCCTGTACTGAACCTGTAGCTGTTGCAATAAAGATTATTTCTTTAGTTAATATAGTAGATACGATTGCTTGCTCCTTGCATATCTCCAAGGGAACCTGGAATCATGATTGATCCTTGGTCAACTCCTGGGAATGCTGCCTTCAGAAGGTTCTTAACGTTAGTGATTGACGATTTTGCTGTTTACACCTAGAACAATGTACCCTGCTGCACCAGCTTGTCAGGCTTGCTTTGCACAAACCCAAAGATTGATGCTGTGCCCTGTATTTGGTTGTTGGGGGCCTGACTTTCTGTTGCCATGGCTGGGAGTATAATAGGATATACCCATGTGACTTGTCCTCCATAAATGCCCAGATTCTTAACATAAAATGGATTTCTATGGAAGTGACATTCGACACATCTTCCTATACTGTAGTCTGCTCCTAGAAAGAAAGCATGTTCTGCCTGGCCCTAGATGGGGAAGAACTTGAAAGCCTGGGGTCTTTTCTTTCTGGACTTCATCCAATGTACACTTGTTTTCTAGTGCTTTTATTCTGTATCTGTTACTGTAATAAACCTTAGCCATCAGTATAACTTGCTGTTTATGGAGTCTTATGCGTCCTTCCAGCAAATTGTCAAATTTCATTAAATCTCCAGACAATATCTATGTGTGTTTGCATGAGTGTATGTATGTGTGTGTGTGATGAACACACAGCAAATAATTATCCAATAATTTATTCTTTCTCTATCACAGGTAAATTAAGTGCTTTATTAGAAATATAAAAGATCAAATGTACAAATTATTAAATAATTTAATCAGTCACACCTGTAAATTCCCTGACATATTCCATTCATTTCTTCATGCATTTGTTCATTTATTTGTCAAATATTTTGTTAAATAAATATACTATACACTATGTACTTCGTGTATAATAAAGACTAAAATAGTCCTGTCTTCCTTTTTACTGTTCTTACTTTCAAAAGATACAGACATATACATAGAGCACTGCAATGTGGAGTTAAAACTTAGATCAATAAAGGAAATTATTGTCATCTTCATTATTTTTATTACTAATTTATATTTGTGGAGCAGTTACTCTGTGCCAGCCAACATTCTAAGCATTACCATATAATATTTCATTTAGTACTCATATAAATCTCTATGATATGTGTCCAGTTATGATTCAAATATTGCAGCTGCAGAACTGAGTTGCTGAAATACTGAGTGATTTGAAGAACATCACAAGGCCAGTAAACTGGGTACTCTGATTTGAACCTGGACAGCTTATTCTGATCCCAGAAACTGTACTCTTCACCCTCATCAATACTGAAGTTGGTTCAGAAATACAGAGATTGCAAGCCTTTTGAAAGGGCTGGTTGAGAAAGGCAGTATAGATGAACTAACCTATACATTTTCAAAAAGCCAAAGTATGACTAGAACAAATTTTACATGGGATATTGGGGTTTGTGGGAAGAAAGAAGATAATAGTATTCTGGACAGAGGGAACAGCATATACAAAGACCCGACTCTGAAAGCATGGATGACTTCAGGGACGCTTTCTTAGAGGGGACTTGTACTTGGATTTTAATGATCTGAGGTTGCCATCTTGAAATGCTTAATAATTTCATTTTTGAATTTATACTTTAAGAGAAGTCTAGTGAGACAATCGAGCATTTAGAGTGGGCTCCCATTGCCTCCCATCTCCCTGGAAAGATTCTCCATAGCCACTCCCCTATCCCTGGGGCCCCGGGCACCTCACTTGGCTTCACTGTCACAGTCCTGATTCAGTTGACTTTGCCTCATTTAGTCTTTGGTGTGGACTGCGCATGGTACAGGGAGGGTCGGGCTTGGCAAGCGTTCCCTGCAGTTTTGGGGCAGAACATGATGACAGCCATCTCTGCCATGGGATAGCTGTGCCACACGTTCCCAGGGCTACGTGGAGAAAGTTAGCCTCTTGCCCACCACTGATCCAGGTACGTGTCCTGGCATGGACATTCCAATCTCTTGGGTATTCCTCTGTGGGTGGGGAGGTGGAATCATGGGAGATGCCCATGTTTGAGGCAATTAAACAGCAAATAAAAAAAGACCATGATGTGTTAAGAGACAGGTCTTGGAAGAAAGGAAAACTTTTCTATCTTAATATCATCATCAACACTGTTAACCAGCTTTTTGAACAAGGATACTGGCGCCCTTTCATTTGCACTGAGCTCTCAAATTACGTGGTATTCCTGTATGACAGCCCATGGTATGCTATGTTTTAATAACTCAAACTATTTCAGTTTCTGTATATCAGATGGCCTTTAATAACGTGACTAAGTTCTGAGTAGAAAAGATAAAAACAAATTAGATCATATCAGGAAGTTATATTCTAAGATCAATGAAGAGTGAGTGATATGTTTTAAGTATAAGAATCCTGTGAAACAGAAGGCTAATTTTCAGTTGCATCAAGATGAATTTTATGAAACCAAGACTAGAACCAGGAAGGCCTACTGGCATACCACTGCTCTTGTTTAGATAGCAGATTGTCATGGTCCGAATGGAGTGATGACAATGAAGGAGAGAACTAGATGGACTCAAAAAATTTTTTGGAAGTATAGCCATTTAGACACGTATAAATGAGAAGACATAGGGGATGTTACAGGGTCATGAAACATGACTTTGGATTCTTGCTTGGCCATTGAAGTATATGAAGATATCATTTATTAAAATCTTACCTGGAGATATGGTTTTGAAATTACTCAATATAAAAATGAGTATTTAAGCAATGGGAATAAATTAGATGATCTGGGAGTGTGCGCTCTTTGAAAATGGAAATAATTGAATTATTACCTCTAAAATTATGCTGTCCGTTACAGTAGTCACTAGTCACATATAGTTAATTTTTTAATTAATTAAGATTAAATGAAATTAAGAAATCACTTCCTCAGATGCACCAGTCACATTTTAAGAGCTCAACAGCCGCATGTGGCCACTGGCTACCGTATTGGATAGTCCAGATTATAGAACATTTCCATCATTTCAAAATGTTCTAATGGGTAGCACTGCCTAAAACTTCTGGGCTTTAGGGATAGATGAAGGGATAGCAGTTGTACAAGACTGAGAATCAGTAGCTAGAAAATGAGGAGAAGAATAGGAAGAAATTAATGTGAAAGAAAAGAAAGAAAGAGAATTTTTCAAGGGGAGAATGACCAACCACATCACATGCAGAGGGGAGCTCAAATAACATTAGGATTAAAATGGTCCTATCTCAGTTCCAAAAGATTCAACTGGCTTTATTACTGACCGTCAAAATCAAGCATAGTAACTGACTAAAAGATGCTTAAGCAATTAAAAATGTAAAAGTTACCTTTGATATATATATATATATATATATATATTCTGAAAATTTTTGCTTCCTCGCTAATTTTTCTGCATTCAGTAACCACTAGTATTATACACTTCAAGAAGGTGTGCAGAGCAAGACATAAACAGATTATGTTGAAATCCTTAGCCAACAAATTTTCAAAGGTTGTTTCGTTCCTCTAAAGCTTGTTAAGATATACGAACAAAAGATCATTTCCTGGAAAAGTTAAGGGTCATTAATATTGCTAAATAGAAATGATACAGTTATCACAGTAAGAGAAGAGTGGGCCTTATTAACAAACACTCATTTCCTTTCTATACTTTAAAAACTTTGCTGCAGTGGAGGCTGAATTTCTCATCTTTTACTCTGTAAAATATTGGTTTGTAGAAAATAGTTTTGAGAGGCACTAAATTATATTTCCCTTGCTTTTATTTTAAGGTAAAAGTCCTTGAAAATGCTTTATATATCTCTTGTTACACACAATTGTTTTATTCCCAGAGACTTTTGCTCCTTTTTTATTATATTGGTAGTATTTTATTTCCGTAAAGGCTTTACACATTTCTTCTTTCAATATATAATATTGAATATTTCTCCTTTCTTTAATATTTGATATAGAATTACCTTCATGGCTGCCTGCGAATGCCAAATTCTCCTGACATTTACCAACCTTCTTCACTTTTCTGCCCTTCTCTTTTTTTGGCTTGAAGAGCTATTTATGTTAGGAAAATATTTTCACATTTGTAAAATGATAACTTTTTGGGAATGTGTTGAAATAAGAGACGCCAAGGAGAAAAAAAAGAGACATGATCACATTAATAACACATACACTTCTAGAAGCAAAGACACAGATATTTCTGGGTGTTCACACACACACACACACATATGCAATTCACATACATACACATAAACAAGCACATTCAAAATCAATACAAAGGAGGAGTTTTAGTGATAGTAATCCATTTTATTGGAAGTAAACTTCCATTTCATGGAAGTTCTTGAAGACAAAGAAAATGCAATTAGGGTTGTGAAAACTAATTTAGGATTTATAAGGTGTAAATATAATTTAATAAGATTTATATTAAGTGATACTTAGTAAAACTGTTTATGATTTCTAGAAATAAAGTTGTATTCAGCATGAAAGCAAAACATTAAAGTTAATGAAATTATAGGATCATTTATGAGAAATCACTTTGGAGTTGACATGGCAAATAAAAAGTAAAAGCTAAGAAAATGACGTGTAATCTACCATGTTTATTTGACTTTGAAAAAGCTGCTCAACTTGGTGAACACTGTAAATTCTATTAAAAGTTTTAATTTGTTTATGTACATGATTTTTTATATGGAAATTATAACCTTTCTCACTAAATACACAAGCTTTATGTTAGAATGAAATCATCAAAACATTTATGAGTCTATACTTCATTATTTTTCTTAATTGATTTTCCGTTATTGGCATAGTGGAAGAAATAAATGCTGTAAAATATTTATTATGCCAAAATATATCTTTTAATGCAGCATTACCTTTGAGGAAATCTATCTAAAATAGTGATATTCTTTGTGCAGTATTACGTAAAAATTAGCAAGAGATAAAATTCCTTCATGAATAGAAACTAATAGATATTTTTTAATATTTGTCCTGTCAGAGTTATTCAGATGAAGGTATTCTCATCCAAGAAAATTTCCTCTTGAGTGATGTGCAAATTTTTTGTACTACTGTATACCATGCATTGCAATGCTCCCCGGAATGTCAGGGTTAAGCTCCAATCATTTTGCTCACTTGTTACATGTGCCTTTGGGAAAACTTCTTTGCCTTACTTTTATCATTTCCAAATGGGGTAATAATGGATAACCTGCAGGATCATTGTAAAGATATTAAGTAGTAATATACTTAAAACATTTAATGCAGAATATTGAGTAAATACCTGTATGTTATTTCTCTTAAGGATATTCAAAATGTGCAAATATGTGGGTAGAGTTTGACATTAGGGAAATGTTAAGCAGGCATCTTTCCTAAGTCTAGTGTACTTTTGTCATGCCTACTACTGTTAATAACAGAAATGTTTGTATTCAGTAAAATGTCTACACTATTTGTGAAAGATACATTTGTAAAGTAATATGAAGGTAAGAAATAGTGGCACAAGATGGAGATTATGTTAATATCGTGAATATTTTAAAATATTTATATGATATAAATTCAACCATGTTTAATATATTATTTATTCTTGAGAGGTCATCTTTTTTTTATTTTAAACTGGGGAGAAAAAAATGTTAAACATAATCTCACTGAGACATGATTTCCCAGATTAAAATTTGAATCTGAATGAGCCAATTTACCAAGTTTCCTTTGGCTGTCCTTCTGAAAGGACTGTTTATCGTCATTTTATATTCATGAAGCAACCCAATTTAATACTGAAAAAGGAAATCTAAATTCTCAAAGGTACAAGAAAGCAGATTATTGATGAGGTTATTTGTATATGAAACACTGAATATTTTTTCTACTAGACAGAATAATCTTCATTGTCTTTCAGTACTCAAAGTGACTTTTTATTCTTTATGTTATTTGAATAATATGCATATGCACAAACTAAAGAAAAATAATTAATTACTATATAATTATTGGATGTTCTTATGTTGTTTTAAATGGTCAAATGAAGAATTCATTAATTTTCAGTCTCCCTGGATGGAAATGCTTCATTGAGTAAATACACACTTTTGGATATTTATGTGACCTATAATTTCTATGAAACATCAATATGAATTCCCAGATTAATCATTCATTCCTTAGTCAGTGTCATGAAGCATTTACATTCTCCAAGCTCTGTAACATTTTAAATAGAGCTGCTTAGGGAAAAAGACAATTATCTTGACAAACTCTTTGTATACTTTGAATTTAGTAATTTGTTACTGTCACATCTTTCACAATTCTTAAAGAGATTATTAGACATAAAATTAGTGTCAAAAAGTGATGAAAACATCTTTATGAGAAATCCAGGTAATTAATTCCTTATGTTTAGATATGACATAATTTGTAATGAAAATGTTCAATGAGTAAAAATAAGAATGAGTGAACGAATAAAGAGGAAGAGGAAATACAATGAGAACTATGTATAACCCAGTGTTCCCAAAGAAGGCTTCTTAACATATTGGCAAATATATAATAATTATATATGTAATTTTAAAAAGATTTTATGAATACTATGTACAAGGACGGTACATATTTTATCTTATTTGATCATTAAGAAACATATCAGAAGTGCTACTACATTTTAAATATAATAAAATAAAAATCTTTCTCTACATAGCCAAAATAAGATGAACACATTTAATACAATATTAATAATTCCTTAATATTACTAATATTCATGTTAAAACTATCTAACATTACTGAGACCTTTCCTTTACAATTGGTCTTGTCCAGACAAGGATCCTATTCAGAACCATGTTGCATCTTGTCATGTCCCTCGACTCTCTTTTAAGTGAGAAAAGTGCTTTTCTTTGTAATGATACTAAGTACTTGAAGACACTTGAGCTAGCAGAATTTACCATGTTCTGGAACTTTTTAGATGTATACTCATGGGGTCATTTAGTTACTCTTCTTTCATTTCCTTTATCTACAAAACAAAAATTGTACCTACCAGCTGGCTTAAATCCAAGTGAGATATTTTTGACAACAATGCATCATATGATATTATATCTATACTGTTCCACATCAGGAAACAACTAATATTTTTGCCCCATTATTTGTGTCCTAAGCAATTCGTTAGAAATCTGCAATTTTTTCTACCTTAAGACAAAAAATAGTCTTTGTGATATTGTGTTGGCTCTATATAAATGTTCAATTCCTCATCAAACATTTGACTGTTGGATTTAATACCAATTTGATAATACCCATCTGAAGCAAATTTTAATTAGGTTTTCCAAGTGATCCAGTGGTCTCTTGTTTGTCATCCTGCTGACTCTTGAACTCCAAGGGTAGGTGATCTGTGTCACTATTAGCATTTTGTGAAGTTAACATTTGCTAAGGGAGGTACAGGGTGCAGGATAGTGAGTTTTGGTTCAACAAAACCACAAGAAAAATGGAAATATAGAGCGTTATTACTCAGGTTCTGGAGGAAGTACACGGCAGGCGTGGAGGGGCCACACGGGGAAGTCATGGAAGGGTGCAGGCAGACAGAGAGGCAGGATCTGGAGCATATTCCTTAATTAGGGTAGAGTGCTTTGGGTTTCCTGGGGTGAGGCTGGATTGGTCATTTCATACCAAAAACAGTAGGTTTTGGTAAGCTTCATGAGGGTCTTATCTAAGGGGCACACAAGGGGAAGGCGCTGGAAGGTGGGGGAGACTGTTTATCACAAGGTCTGTTGGGGAGTCCTACTGCTTTTGACTCTGGAGTCTGTTACCTAGGGCACATGCCTGCATGAAGAGGCTATGTGAAGTTAAGGCGCCCGCAGGCTGCTTAACCAAACAAAATAGATGCTAAGGCAGCAACACCATGGAACAGTTTAGCTGAAGTCTCAGCAGTCACCTTCTACTTCCGATAGCTTGCAGTCACTGTGAAGTGTTCATTTCTTTTTCCCTCTGGTAGCAACTCTAGAGACAACAACTTGAGATAAGAGAGACCAAGAAGGGAGCAACAGGATCCGATTCCTGAATGACATGATGAGAGATGGTTCAGAGAGTAGCACAACCCAAGACAGACTTGCATGAGGAAGAAACATTTTCACTGCACATGATAAACCACTGCTTATGTGTTGCAGTAGCAAACCTACGTAGCTGAAATAATAAAATACGCTAATACCACTTTTCTCCTGAGTTATTAGTGTTTCTTGCTTCCCTATTCCTGGGGCTCTTCTAAATGTTCAGAAGGATCTCTTCTGTCTCTCTGTCTCTCTGTCTCTATCTGTCTCTCTTTTTCTGTGTTCTAAGCTGAGCACGTTTTCTGAGTTTCTGATTTACCAACCTTTTATTTTATGGCTTTCAAAATTTTTTATCATAGTTAAAAAAAGTCGTCACCTGCCCATTCTCTAGTATTTTTGGTTTATAACTTTTACATTTAAATAGTTAATTTTTTAGAGTCAATTCTAGTAAGTTATGAGGTACAAATTAAATTACCATTTCTAAATCTTTGGAGTAAATTATGGAATTTTTATTCTTTTACTAATTCATCTGAATATTTATATTAGTAGATTTTCTAATAATGCTAGCCTTTGAAATCATGGAATACATATCTCCTGATTATTTTGTGTGACAATTTTTAAATACAGTTTATCCTGTTTGAGAGTATTTAATTTTGAAATTTTATCTCCATATTATTATGTGAAATTGGTTGCTATTTTACATTTTTATGCAACCCCAAACAGCTTTGAGCTTTTCAGTAGCTATCATTCACATGCTTTCCTTCATTAACTGTTCTCAAATAGAGTGTAAACGCAGCAGCATTACCTGCCTTTAACAGACTAAGGAGAATTACCTGAAATATTTTGGTCTGCTCTTTTTGGAGAGTTATTCTCTGAGAACTTTCTCTGTTCTTCATATGGTGATAGATCTATTAGACTTTGTACCTCTACTACAGTGAATTTTGATAAAATATTTCTCAAGAAAATTACGCATTTTCTTAGGTCTCCAAATTTATTTGAATAACGTAGTAGCAATTAGTCACCTTTACTGCTAATTGCTCCTCTTTTAATGGTTATTTTCTCCTTGTAACATTTTGAATACGTGTGCCTTCTTTTTTCTCATGATTAGGCAGGTTGATGGTTTTATCTAGTTTTAAATGTTTAAAATATTGGCTTTTTTTTCCCTATGAATTCTCTTTTTACTGTGTTCTAATTTATTGGTATCAGCTTAAAAATGTATTTTTTCTTCTTTTTCTTTCTTTTTGTTTACTTTGTTGTTCTTCATTTAACTTTTGTATCAGATGGTTAAATCTAATGGTAAATATATATACATACACACACACACACATATATATATATCGTGTACTATATAATACATTATATGCACATAATGTATAAATACAATCAAATGTAATATAGTATATACCATATCTATAATAATGATATTTATATTAAGTGCTTAAGGCATTAAATATACCCCTCCCCTGAGTACTGAACTATCAGTTTCACATGTATATTAATATATTATATTTTAATATCATTATTTTAGGAAAATTCTATGATTTCAGTTTTTATCCAAGAGTTATTTGATAGAGCATTTTTGTTTTGCTTTGTTTTGTCTCGCCTGTGTGTGTTTGAGTGTGTGTCTATGTTTCTGTTTTTAACCCAAGGTAATCAGAGAATGCTGTTCGTATGTTTTTACTAATTTAGTAAACTTAGTGAATTGCCCTTTTCTCCTTTGCAATATAATAAATTTCCGTGATTTCCATGGCTCCATGCCAAGAATGTATATTTTTAATGAGAATTACAGAGTTTCACACATTTTATAAGATCTATTTTTTTGCATCACTCTTCAGATTGTCTTTATCCACATTTTCTTGACCACTTCATTTCTCTTAACTTTAGAGAGATGTTTTAAAAACTACAATTAGTACACAGTGGGCTAAATTTTCTTACATATTCTATAGATCTTAGTAAATTAAAAAGGCTGCTATGATATTTGTTTCATTTATATTTCTAAGTTTTAAAATATCTTGGTAAATTGTATCTTTTAGCAATAATTTTTTTGTCATAAAAACCAGTAAAATTAATAAAATTTTTGGAAATTTGACTAAAGGAAATATATGGGAAAGGAGAAAAAACACATATAGCTATTGGAAACATAAAATTCTAAAACAATATTAAAGAAACTCTATGGCAAAACTTAGAAATCCTGGATGCAATGGTAAATTCTGACCAAAATATAGACATTGATAAATAAAAAGCAAAGAGTATAATTTATCTTGAGGAAATAGTTTCAAGTTTTGTAAACTCAGTTATTTCTCCCATGCAATCCTCCATATTTTCTATCTGAAAAATAGTAACAATTATGACATTGACTTCATATGATTTTTGTAATAATTGAGTAAGTTATTATGTGGAAGTGCTTAAAACAGATTGACATTCTGGGGACCTGGAAATGGCCACCCCAAGATATGTCTCTTTGGCATCAGGATTATTTGAGGCTGACTGCTTTTGATAAACTGGGACAGGGAAGGAGGAATGGAACTTGCCCTTCCTTAGGACACATTTACATTTGTAAGGTAAATCTCTATCTGTAAAAGGTGCCTCCCTCTCTGTACCAGGAAGAAGAAAGGAGATTACCTTCTCTCTAAAAACTCTTAATCAATACCAAAGGCAAGGACTTAAATCTGCATTTTATTGTGCTAGTCTGGTAACCTCCTGTAACTGACTTCCCTCCCCCTCCCAACGTTGGCGTTTCTTTAAGGATTAAGCATCTTTCCTTAGGCTAGGAACTGATTGCTGAGCCCACCTGTGACCGCCCAGCTCCAGACAATCGACTTGCCTCCTGCTACGCCCACTGAGATAGCAGACCACTGCCTGCTGTGTCCATCAAGCGCTGTGCCGACTGGGCAACCTCGTGACTATTGTGGGAGGGACATTTCAATCACATGTGAAACACCCCGTTTGGGGGTATATAACCACTATGTGCACCCCACTTCTTCGGTGCCCTTTCTTCCTTCGGGGAAAAAAGGCCCCGGGCCATGGTTCCTCATAAAGCTTTGTTTAATTTTCTCTTGCTATTCTGTCTCATGTGAATTTAATTCATTCTCCCTGCCAGACGAACCCCCATTTGGGAAGAGGAAATGTCTTCCTCCCCTACAACATATTTTAAGTAGTGCATACCTGCTAATATTGTCATTATTATTATATTTATTATTATTATTAGATAGATACCATTTTTTAAAAACTTAGAAACAAATGATGAATGTGTGGATTATATTTAAAGTTCCCAATAACATTTTATTTATATTTATTTATTTATTTGTATTTATTTATGACTCTCTAAATCCAGAAGATGATTGAAATCTCTCTTTTTTATTTTTATGAGGTCAGCAAAACCTTTTTTCAAAATCTACAGAGTTAGTGTTAAGAAGGAAACATTGAGGTGCCAGCCTGGTGGCTTATATAAACTGTTTCCTTTTATTTTTTTATTGTTTCGCCCTAATTGAAATAGACACCATTTTTTTTAGCCTCTTGTTTTCAGAGACTTTCCATAAATGCAATATTTTTTTCACACATATTTCATTAGATTACCTAATGTTTAGGAACGAGGAATTTTCTATGTACAATTCGTTCTACTACAGTGCTTTTTGCAAACAGGAATTTGCTACAACACAATTGATACATTAGGGAATATTTTGCACATAAGGCTAATTTCACATTTGCTTACGTGTGATTTCGTCTGCAAGAATCACTAGGTGATCAGAGACAATTCCACCCAGCAGAATGGAGCCTTCTAGAACTACACAAAAGCACACGCAAACATACGTACACACACAGCATCAAACATCTACTACTTACCTCAGTTCATTGTATGCGCTATCGTCCATGCCCATTCGCATCTGGTGTTACAACTTCCCCTCTGATTTCAGGTAATTCTTTCACCACCTCGTCATAATAGCTAACAAGCTACAACTCTTCTGACAGTCACTTACAAACAAACTTCAGGGCTTTTTCAAGATGAAGTGCCTTATTTATTACATTTATGCATTGAACTGTTAACATGTAAATCTGTGCTATCATTTTTATTAGATTACTGTCAATTTTGTGTGTATGTCACCGAAAATGTTTCTGATTTTTTTGTCCTTAATTCTGTTTTCCCCTGTGCACAACAGTGCATAGTAGGGCGACCTTTAGAAGCATATCTTTTGGTATATAGTATAACTGACTTTAAATATAACTGACTCCATCTATCCAAATACCATAGAGAAAATGGAAAGCATCAGTTAGCCTAGCAAGATGGATAATTGGGATTTGGTTAAGAGAATTCTAATGTAAAACAAAACACAATGAGGAGAACAAGATAGTCCTGCTCACTTTGGAATATCTATCAATAGCATCTATAGTTCCAGAGCTGATTGAGTTGTGGATCCTTCCTCAGTCATTCTCAGGTGTTGAAATTTGTCATCACATTTCAAGAAGCCACAGAAACCTTTTTCAGATGTTACTGTTCAAGAAGTTTGCCTTATAGGTATGTACTCCCCTGTACCCTCAAAATTCAACTCACAATATATACATATGCTAATAAATGTATAATATACTGAATACGGAAAGTTGTGATGTCAGCAAGTAACATAATTTGAGGAATTTCAGGACACCACTCATTGGGTTAGGTCTCGAGCTAACGACCACATTTAACCTTAATTACCTTTCAAAGACCTTATTTTGAAATACTATCACATCCTGAGGTAGCAAAGCTTAGGACCTCAACATATGAATTTGGCTGGAGGGGTGCAAAGTTTAGCCCATAGTACTCTATCACAAAATTATTATTATTAATGAACATAAAATGAGCACACACTTTTCCAATGCAGGTGGGTTAAATACTCCACACAGTTTTTCTCATTTCTTTATAAATTAAATAATTTTAGAGATAACCTGAAGTAGATTGTGTGTGTGGTCTAGGTACACACACATTAACAGATGTTTCACCTTGACTGATTTTTATAACGTTGTTAGGATGACTTCATAAAAGGAATGAAAACAATTTATTTTGTTTACTGTTTAATCATGAAAAAACACCATGCTACGTAATACTTCTTGAAGGGTTCTTTTCTTCAAATGCCATTAAAATTTTCCCTTGTTTTCTGAACTTAAATGCTGCCACAAGGATATTTGGTCACTGAATAGCTGCCCGGAGGAACTCAAGGGTGGGTTTGGAAGCATTTAACTGTTGTTCCAAATTGTTCTTTTTCCTTTTATTATGTTAAGGGGATTCAGTCACCAACCATCCTGAACCAGCCCAAGCCTCATCACAAGAGGATGCCTATGACCTTTGCCTTATTTTGAATGCTGAGATCTCTCCAGGAAGAGCTTAGGTCTTATTATCGCATCCTGCAGTGTATGTGGAAGCGTGTTTTCCAACTGAGCCTGTGCAAGTGAATATCCACCTCTCCCTTTCGAATATTCATTCCCCATCTGAAATAAAAGGTCCCTGCTTCCCTTTGCTCGGGACGTCATGACTCTGGAAATGATTCCTCATCGTCTCCTGTGTGCTGCAACTAGACCTTACTTTGTGAGACAACTACTTCTGTTGGAAAGTCTCATGTAATTCGTCAGGAGGGAACCCACTTTGGTTTCAGTAACAACATGAGGTCAACAGAATGTATTCTATCTTTTCAGAGATTCACTTCTTTGAAGTAAAAAGACTATTATCTTAATTTTAACATTTATTAAGCTTGCTCATATTTTCATAACTGATTTTGAATGTCTAATTTTTTTTGAAAATATAGTTTGCACGTTATGTTTATTTACCTAAGGAAAGGATTTTTTTAATGACATTGTAGACTATTTTTGTATATAATGTAATGTTATTCTGTTTTTCAGGAATTTCAATTATGCTTCTGTGGAATTCCCATTTGTCTAAATACAGAGATCATTTTTTCCCTAATGAGTTTTATATCTGTTTCTTTTTCATTTTGTGTCATATCCTGAAACATATTTTTTATGTCCATGAATTTATTTTTAGCCAAGTCTGTTTTGTTTCTTTCTGTATCACATGGCTTTAATTCTGTTAAATGAAATAATCAAAATAGGTGCATCTTCCGTTTCTTTACTGAATCCTTTCAGTGCATTTTCATCTAATCTATTCTCTTTAGTAATTAATCCTTCTTTTGTATATATCTTACTTAGATATTTCTAAAACTATTCCATTTTCTTTATAATGAGTTGCGATCACCAGCTTGAAATTTTGTTGAGTCCTGAAAATTTGATCCTCTGTTACATATTTTTCATCTAGTCTTCTCTTGATTTTTTGTTTATTCCATTTTCTTCGTAACACCTGTGCATGGATGTACTTTTGCTTAATAGTACTATTGGAATAGGGACAGATGTTTTTATATCTCTATTTACTCAACAAAAATATCTTTGTCTGAGGCAGTGACCTGGGGATGGGTAGCTTGTAGGCTTACATTTTGCATATTTTTCAGAATAGATTCTCTCTCATCATTTAGTCTGCTTTCCAAAGGTCTGTGTAAGTCTCCCTGAACTTTGGGGACACCCTTGGGATGAGCATGTGCTCTTGGTAGGAGATCATCATGCCAACAAACTGTAGTCAGAGATCCTTGGTGATTTACCTACAGTGTGTTCAATACTCTTCAATTGACTCTGGAAAGCACTTACAGAGGGCATTGACATTTGATCTCTCTTCTCAGATGATCTCACCACCTAGCGATCTTTCTTCCTTAGTCTTGTCTTTGATGTGGTAATGGGTCAAACTCAGAGAACTTCAAACTAGGAAAGTTTCTCTTCTTTTCCATTTACATCTGTAAACCTATAAAGCATCATTGGTCAGTTTTATTTTTTTTGTTTTCAGGACTATTTCACTTAGCTTTATTTTAATTTTCTCCAAATTTTAGTTATTTGATAGATATTATTACATTTTACTCTTTACAGTTATAGCATTTATCATTTAATTTAAAATGGAGGTTTTTTTCTAATTTTGTGTTATCTGTGTTTGTTTTCAGAAAAATATAGAAAAAGTAGAATAAAAATGGCTATACTTGCTATCTTTACTAAAATATTGCATAGTATAATTTTAAGGTCTTATTTTAAATAGCTATGAACCGTATTTGTATTCATACCCATCAGTTACATTTTATGAAAACGACTATATCCATCTTTGTTAAACATAAGGACCATAGTATGTAATATTGATCCATATGTATAAGTAAATCTACATATTTTTCCATATCTGTCTTCTAATCTTTCCATTTACTCCTTGAAATGCAATTGAGTCGTGTGTACATTTTTTTAAAGTAATATTTCAAAGGCACTTTATTTTTAACAGGGTTTAGTCCATTTAACCTCTTTACTCTGTACTTTGTTATGGTGAAAAGAAACTATGAAAACTGGTTCTTTAGAAATTAGACTGCATAGAAAATCTCTCTCTTGTTATATCTAGTAATATAAGTAAATAAGCTCTAAAGTACTAATTACTTTAAATAGTGACAGAGACCAATAACTTAGTTTATTTAGATGTTCTTGTTTACTTAATTGTAGGTTGTTACTGAGATATGCAGCAACTGTTTGTTTATAAGCACACAATTTCCCTAGTCCTCATTTTCTTGAAACATCATCTATCTAATCAGGCAAAGAAATCAGGAAGTTTTATCAATCCAAATCTTAAAAACTGAAAGTTATTGTAACTGTAGTTGGAAAAGTCTTCATTTCCAATTACACCTAGATTTCTTTCTCCAAGGAAGCACTCATTACAGGCAGCAGAATCATTTCGGTGGTGTGGTATGGACAAGCATCTTTCTCTCCGGCCTGCCTTCAGGCCCACTGCAGGCCAGGTTCAGTTTGAAAGCTGGCACACTCTATTAAGAGATGTCTGAAGAAACCCTGTAACTGTGCTTCAACTACATGGTAGAAAAGCATTCTCTCAACATACTGATCCTATCATGACCAAGACAAAAGACATATAAACAATCTCACTTTTGATCTGTGCATTTGTAGGTTTTGGTTTTATCTCCTCTTTTTAAATGTTTTAAATGTAAATTTAAAAGCACAACCAAAAATGGAGAGAATGGTATAGTAAGCATCTACGTGCTTGTGATTTTTATCCAAGAATTATCAATCTTCTGACCATCTTATTTGCTCTACTTTCTGTGTTTTAGTCTTGTGCTAGCATATTTCAAAGTAAGCCCATGACTTTGTTATTTTTCCCCTATAAATGCCTCAATATGAATATCTAACTGATAAGGAATTTACTTTATAAAACCTACATGACATTTATCGTAAACCAATGGCTAAATCACGTCATTTCTCCCATAGACACTATCTCTTACCACTATCTTTCACCCTAGTTTGGATCACCATGATTCTTTCTAGTTTCCTGCAAGAAGTGGCTAGCTAGTTTTTTCATCTGGTACTGTTTTTCTCTAACCTGTTTTTTAAAGAGCACCTGCTGTGTTATTGAAAAGCAAATCTGAACCGTCACTCCCAAGTTTAATAACTCTTAAGAGCTGTCTGTTACTTTCTGAATAATGTCCAAATTCCTTAGTATGTCTCATATGCAATCCTTCATAACTTGCCTCCTAACTACTTCTCCAGCCTTATCTTATAACTGATTCAATTGAATGGCAAAATAGTCAATACTTTTTTTGATGTTAGTCACTGGGTGTTTATATATACTATTCCTTGGCTGAAATAATTTTCACCCATTCTTTGTTAGTCTTTTAGGTTTAACTTAGATACCGTTCCTTGCAGGATATATTAACTGGTCTCCCCAGTCCTGGCTAGCTATCCTTTCTGAATGCTCACAAAGCACACTGCTCACAATGCTCACATCAGCACTATTACACTGCAAAGCAAGTTCCTGAGCACTTTCCCCTATCATTCCTGGTTTATCTTTTAATCCTATAGCTAATTAATCAGTAGAATTGGTTGATCTTTCCTGCAAAACAATTTGAATATGGTCTCTGCATATCCCCTGCTTCTAACCTAACCAAGTCATCACATGTTATGACAATTACTGGTCTCTGTTTCATTTATTACTTTAACTCTACAAACATTATCTGCAATATGATTTTTAAAATATCAAGTGAATCTTGCTATCAGATCATTTAAAAATTCCATGATAAGGATTAGTTTTGGAATAAATTACTTTTTTTCAATATGATCTATGTGGTCTGACCTATGCCCATTCCTCCTATGTCGTCATTTTATATCATTGCCCCTTCCTCTCATATTGTTCAAGCCACACAAGCTTTTTTATTCCTGCAAAATGTTGAGATTCTTTTTTTTTTGGTCAATCCAAGGGAATTTTTAATTCTGCTTCCCCTCTAGAGTGTTCTTCCAACAACTTTTGCAAGGATAGCTCTTTCTTACCCTTCATGTTAAATGTTGGGATCAGGGAAACCATCCTTGAATTCCCCCATTTTCTCAATACCATTTTATATTTATAGCCTATTAAATTTGTGGACTAAAATATAACCTTTTCTTTGGTTTTTGTGAATATTCTGCAGATCCTTAAAAAAAAGGTGTACTCTCTTTTACTGGAGGTCTATATTAGTCAGGTTCTCCAGAGAAACAGAACAAATAAGATCTGTATATACACAGAAAGCTATTTACTATAAGAAATTGGTTCACACAATTATAGAAACTGGCATGTATAAAATCTGCAGTGTGGGCCAGCAAGCTGGAGACCCAGAAGGGCTGATGTTCCAATTCAAGTCTGAAGGCTATCTGATAAAGAATCCTCTATACTCAAGGGAAGGTCAGTCATTTTCTTCTATCAGGACTCCAACGCATTGGATAAGGCCCACTAACATTATGGAGGGCAATGTGCTTTACTCACAGCCCACCAATTTAAATGTTAATCTCATTTAAAAACAGCCTCACAGAAACACCTAGAATAATGTTTGACCAACTATTTGGGTACCATGGCCCAACTAAGTTGACATAAAATCAACCGTCATAGGGTCCAAGTTTCATAGTTATACAAGATCCTTACCTATAATGATTGTGTGGTTTGAGTCTACTCTACCCATATAGCTTTTCTTCACTTTCCATATTTAAATTGAGAAAGGTGTTTTTGAAGATGTGTATTGTTACTATGTTACTTGATTTTTCCCTTGGATGGCCTAAATTTTCAGATTTATGAAAATTGGGACTGTGCTGGTTTTTGGATGAATAAGTACTAATATTCACTGTATAAACTTCATTGTTATTTGTAGCCTGTACCATGAAAAATTTCTCTTTGTCTCATTTAATGACATATAGTCCAACTCCATTTTGTCAAATATCCAGAGTTTGATCCCTACTTCTGTTTATCTACATTTTCCTGGTATATTTTGGCTATTATTTTAGTTTTAGTGTTTCAAACATCTCTAGATATGTTACTTCCATACAGAAAGTTTTTGATTTTGCTTTGATAGTCAATCTGAAAATATCTTTTTGATTGATGAGTTGAGGCTATTTATGTTTATTTTATCAACATTATTGATACTTTTCCACCTCAGTTCCATCATGTAAGTTTACATTTTATTTGTAATCAAGTGTACAATAGTCTTTACCATCTTCGTGTTTTTGCTGTGCCTTTTTTAAAGTATACTTTTTGTTTTCAGGGAAGGTTTGTATATTTTTCTAATGGTTATATTTATCCTAACATTTCTATAAATATCCTTAGTCATCTCTTGTTTAATAGTGTTTATTGTTTTTCTGCTCTAAGCAATATTTAAATTTTCTAGTAACTTTGTTTCCCCTCCCTTATTTACACAGTACCTGATATATACCTAATTAATAATAATTGTGAGGATTTCAGAAAGAATAATCCATTTTTAACATATTCTATCCATTCGTCTCTTGCAGGTTTTGACAGTGGTACTGGCTCTAACTGTCAGAGAAAGCATCTATTGCATACAATCTTTTATTTGTAACAAAATTTTAATCTTATTGCAAAAATAAGTATATGTGTAGAGATCACTGAAGTCTTCATGTTAACATTTTTTCTAGTCATTTTGGTTGTTTGAGGTCTTTTGACAGTTGATTCCTTAGGAAGACTCAGAAGTAAAATATTCTATGAGCCCTCCATGCTGATATCAAGTATACCTGTGGCCTTTAAATTTGAAAATGAGTGTGTTTAAATATATCATTCATTCACAATTTCTTTCTCTGAATATCGTAAATAAATTACTCCGTTGTCTTCTGACCTGAAGAGCTACTGTTAAAAAGTGTGATGATCTGCTGAGATTTTTGTTTGCTTGTTTTCATTTTTATTTTATAATTGACTTGATCATTTTTCTTAGCTGTAAAGAATACTTAGTGTGCTCTTTCAAAATTTACCTTTATTTTTTAAAGAATTTGTGAATTAAGTTTAGCTTTCAATATTTGTTCTAAATACAATATTTTTATAGTATTTTTTGTATTGGTTTTGGTTTTCCTCTTCAGAGACTTTTATTCATTAATTGTATCTTACATTTTTGTGTGTACTTTCATGATCTCAAGGGTAGTATTCTGCTCCTAATTCCTCCCAGAATTCTACTGTTTATAATAAACGGGCATTGATTTTATATTAATCCCTTTATTTGGACTGTTTTATGAGAATTTCACAGGAGAAGTATTCCTCAGGATAGATGTATTTGTGGCACACAAGTATTAATGTAAAGGCTAGCATATTCTAACTTTGGTTTTTAACTCCACATTTTGTTTCTATATACAACTAACAAATTATCTGAAAAAGAAATTAAGAAAATCATTTACAATAACGTCAAAGACAATAAAATATTTAGGAATATATGTGTTTAATGAGGTGAAAGATCTTTACAATGAAAACGATGTCATTAATGAAAGAAATTGAAGATGATGCAAATACATGGAAAGATATATGTGTTCATGGATCAAAATACTTACTATTGTTAAATTTCCATACAACCCAAAGCTATCTTCAGATTCAATGTAACTCCTATCAATATTCCAATGACGTTTTCTAAAGACATAGCAAAAAAATCCTAAATTTCACATGGAACCACGAAAGATCCAAGTAGCCAAAGCAATCCTGAGAAAGAACAAAGTTGGAAGCATCACTCTTCCTGATTTCAAACTATGTTACAAAGCTATAGTAATGAAAATAGTATGGTGCTAGCATAAAAACAGACATATAGACCAATGCAACAGCATAGAGAGCCCAGAAATAAACCCATGCATGTACAGTTAACTAATATTTGACAAGGGAGTCAAGAATACTCAATGGAGAATAAACAATCTCTTTAATAAATAGTGCTGGGAAAATTGAATAGTCACATGCAATAGAATAAAATTAGACTCGTCTTACATCACTCACAAAAATTAACTCAAAATGGTTTACAGAGCTAAATACAAGACCTGAAACCATAGAACTCCTAGGTGAAAACATAGGGAAAAACCTTCTTGACATGAGTCTTGGCAATGGTATTTTGGGTATGACATCTAAAGCACAAGCAACAAAGTAAAAAATAAACAGGTGGGACTATACCAAACTCAAAAGCTTCTGCACTGCAAAAGAAATGATCAACAAAGAAAAAGGCAACCTACAGAATGGGAGCAAATATTTTCAAACCACAAATCTGATAAGGGGTTAATATCCAAAATACATAAGGAACTCATAAAATGCAATAGCACAAAAACAATGAAAAAATGGAGAAAGGACTTGAACAGACATTTTTCCAAAGAAGATATTCAAATGGCCAACAGGTAGATGAAACATTGTTCAACATCACTACTCATTAGGGAAATGCAAATCAAAACCATAATGAGATATCACCTCATACCTGTTGGAATGGTTATCATGAAAAAGACTCTAACAAACGTTGGCAAGAATATGGAAAAAAGAGAACCCTTGTGCACTGTGGGTAGGAATGTAAATTAGTACAGTTATTATAGAAAACAGTAAGGAAATTCCTCAAAAAATTAAAAGTAGAACTACTCTTTGATCCACTAATTCCATTTCTGGGTATTTATCCAAAAGAAAAGAAATCTTATGCCAAAGAGATATCTGCACCCCTATGTTGATCACAGCCATTGTTTACAGTAGCCAAGACATGAAAGTAACATAAGTGTCCAATGACAGGGCAATGGATAAAAAATGTCATATATATATGTGATAAATATATATGCACAATGGAATATTATTCATTCACAAAAAAGAATGAAATCTTGCCACTCGCAACAACATAGTCGCACCTTGAGGGCATTATGCTAAGCGAAATAAATCAGAGAGACAAATACTGTGTGATCTCACTTTTATGTGGAATCTAAAAAGAAAAAGAAAAGAAAAAACAAACCTGAACTCATAGGTGCAGAGAATGGATTCGTAGTTGCCAGAGTGGGGGAAAAGGGATCAAAAGGTACAAATTTCCAGTTATAAAATAAGTCCTGAGAGCGTAGTCTGTAGAATGCTGCCATAGTTAATAGTCCTGTATTGTATATCTGAAACTTGCTAAGAGTGTAGGTCTTAAAAGTTCTCATCATAAGGAAAAAAATTATAAATATGTATTGTGATGAACGTTAAATAGACTTATGATGAGTTTGCAATTGTATCTCAAAAAGAAAGTCAAATTGACTGAACTGAAAAAAAAAGACATTGAACTCCAATGCAGGATTTCCATCTAATAGGAATTCAAAAGCAAGGACAGAAACAAGCCATGCTAGTAACAGTTCTCTGAGTTAAAGAAAGTTCTCTGGATAGAGAGTGGCATGAAGCTTCAGATTGAAACATCTCAAGGAGTATTGATGGATTTATATGTATGATAAATATACTCCTTTTTAGAGATATCACGATAAAATTTTAGAGCTGCAAGGAACATGAGACAAATGTAAAATATCAGAGAGAAGGGATTGAGACAGTGAAAATGAGAGACAGAGCCCAGGAGAGAATGAAATAAAAAGCTACAGTGGATAGAATTTTGAAAATCAACCATTTTCTTACAACTTCTTTAGAATATACAGTAGTAAAACATACACAGATACACATATATACAGAACTTGAGTGCAAGTCAGTAAACATGAAACAAAATTTAAAATATCCTCTAATAAAGTATTAGGTGGAAGGGGAATTTGTCAGGCAAAGTTTCTTATTTTGATGGAGATTTAATTTGATTCCGGATGTTAATAGAAAGAAATGTAAAGTGATTGATAAAAATTTTTAAAAAGGTGGCTGACCCGGTTGCATGGTGGTTAAGTTCACATGCTCTGCTTTGGTGGTCTGGGGTTCATGGGTTCAGATCCCAGGTGCGGACCTACACACTGCTCATCAAGCCATGCTGTGGTGGCATCCCACATACAAAGTAGAGGAAGATTGGCACAGATGTTAGCTCAGGGCCAATCTTCCTCACTAAAAAAAAAACCAATTTTTTTTTAAAAGTAGCATAAGGAAGAGAAAGAGAATGTAAACTTCTCAAACAGAGAAGGGGGAATGCTAACAATCTAAAGTCGGAAATAAAATACAATCAAGAAAATGTGGTATATAGAAAATATGCACTAATATGACCAACCAACCTCAATTGCAAAATCAAAACAAGAAAGAACAAAGCAAATGAGAAAAAAAATGCCTCTTTAATGATGCAATACAATAAAATGGTCATAAAACTAAACTATAGAACAGAAACTTCTCTCACAAATACTATGGCACCTGGAATCAAATTAAGGAAAATTTTTTTCATAATTCTCAGCAGAAATCATAAGTGGACTTCTCATAAACAGGGCAAGGAAATCTGGGGATATATATACATAGGGGAGAAGGAGAATGGCCCTGTAAAGATCTCATTATGCACCACACATAGGCAAGAAAGGAGAGTTTGGAGCAAGAATTCTGCTGAAGAGCTCATTTATCTTCCATGACCTATTTCCTCTTTACTGAGACTAAACTGGTGAGGAGGGTGAAGAAAGCAGTAATCAGCAAATCACAACAGAGAGAGCCTGTGTGCAAGCTTAATTTGTGGTCAGACTAGCCTGCTGAACTTTATAATGTTAAGGCACATGTGCTTACATGTTAATAATGATAGTATTGACAGAGTGTTTGAGAGGACAAACAAATAATTAAGACGTGTTGATTAGTTCAGCTCACTCTTCCTATACTCACCCTAAATTAAACATTTTAACAATATTAAAATACTAGAATAGGGGCCGGCCCTGTAGCCTAGCGGCTAATTTCAGCAAGCTCCACTTTGGTGGTTCGGTTTGGTTACCGGGTGCAGACCTACACCACTGGTTGGCAGCCAGGCTGTGGCGGACTCACAAACAAAATAGAGGAAGATTGGCACAGATGTTTGCTCAGGCTAATCTTCCTCAAGCAAAAAGAGAAAGATTTGCAACAGATGTTAGCTCAGGGCGAATCTTCCTCAGCACAAAAAAGAAAACAAAAACCACAACTAGAAGAAGATAAAGGAAGACTCCTTTTTGCTATAAATAATATTCAGTAAGGCAACGTATTTTTGAGTTAAAACAATAGAAATAAAAATAGATATTGTATAGAGTTTTATAAACAGTAATCCTAGATGTTGCACTACTCTGTGTCTATACTAAATAAGAAATTGGTCAAGTGCAGAAAAGGAATACAGATAAGGAGGTTAATTCCAACATTGTTTTAAAAAGAAAAATAAAAAATGAGCAAAATATATGAACTCCATCACTAGGCTACATATTGTGGGATATTGTGCAGTAATTGAAATAAAAAGCCAGATTTATACCTTCTCCTGATATAGAACATAAACATGGAGTAAGGTAGTCACTCAGTTTTTAACTCAAAGGAGAGATTTCTCATGAAATTTTGTACGTTATGATGAAGCCTCTTCATAAGTATTTTAAAGGTTTCTGCACAGCTCTTGAGTTTTATAATCTGAATTTTACTCCAACTTTCATTAATATTTGTTAACTAATATGTATCTAATAATTAATATTCAATAATATGTATAGCATTGGTTGATAAACACAACTTAAAAATGTCTATCCAGAACTCACAGTACTGAACAAAGTCCTGATAAAAATATTTCCTGAGCACTTACTGTCTTATCACTCCTGACAACGTTTCTCATTGCCCTGGGACGAGGTTCAACTCTCTGATCCAGTAAAGCCTCTAAATCCTTAAATATTTCCCTTTCCACTGTTCCTTCCAAACCCTTATGCTTACTCTCACACATTTCAAGCAACGGTGCAGAGCTGTCTTGGGACAGGTGCTTCTTACTGAATGTTTGCAAGAGCGGGTCCATTCATTTCTCCAACTTATGGACAATCCATCCAAATATTTTGTATATAGATAGATAGATTTAGATATGTTTACATCTCTGTATATGCAAATATACTTGTATGTGTGCATGCGTATGTGAGAGAGAGAAAGAAAGAGAGAGAGAGAAAGGGAGACTTGCTATCTGCAAAGCAATAAAAATGGCATTTGTTCTCTCAGGCTTACAATGAGACTCGTCCATGTAGGTAAAGGAGGTATGCACTACAAAAGCATGGCAGAGAAACAAAGCCAGAAAAATAGGAAAATGTTCTGATTAACCAATGAAGAGAAAACACTCACATTTATACTTAGAGAATGAAAGGAGAGTAATTAAATGAGTACAGACATAGGGAGGCTGAGGAGGACCAGTGCAGTACAGTGCACTGGAAGCCAAGGGTAAAGAGAATTTCCCAAGGCCATCTTGCTTAAGAACATTCAAGACCACAAAGAGTTTTGTCCCTTTTTCCTCCCTTACCAACATTCCACACAGTACTCTGAGGGGTGCTTTTATAATTTATGTCAGACTATGGACCTCTTGTGCTTAACCTATAAATGATTTCTCTTCTCACTCTAAATAAAATCTAAAATTCTTCCTTTGAGCCTACATAGTCTGTCTTCATCTCCTAACACTCTCCCCTTCACACGTTATGTTTGATCCTCTGTAAATTCCTTGAACAGACTGAGCTTGCTTGTAACTTAGACATCTTGCTCTTCCTTTCCCTTAGAACTCTCTCCTTTCCCACAGATTTTGGCTGAAATATTGCCACAAGAGAGGGGCCTTCCGAGCTATCTACAAGAGCACCCTACATTCCCCTATTCACTAGCCAGTATTGGTTTATCCTTAGTGCTTATTATCACCTGAAAGATCATGTGTCTTTCTACTTGGAAGTTCTACCCATCTCATTTGAATGCAAACTTTCTAAGGTCAATGACCAATCTCTCTTGTTCAGCTCTGTTTTACCAGTCACCAAATGTTTGTTGAATGCATGAATAGATGATGGTGCCAAACACACACACACACCGTAAGCTGCCTGACTCCAGCCTTCTTTACTATGTTTTCATATATGCAATAGCAACAGTTAAAACAAACAATTTTAATATAGTGATAGGCAATAGGACATATTCAACAGAGAGTATGTGAGAGATTGTGTGTGTAAGTGGTTGACTCAAATCAATACTTCTTGTGTAATAGCTATAGTTTATTGGCAAGAAGAAGGAATGTTAATTAGCAATATCATCATAGATAAAAGCACGTTAAATGCATCCGACTGAGGAAGAGATTGATTCACTGCAGATGAAAATTTGATGGATCAAGAGCAAGATATCAAGAGATTAATTGGCTAAACAAGACATTTATGAAAACTAAAAAGGAACGTGAGTGAAAAAAGAGGGATTCAATATAGATTAAAACATATAGGTATTTTGCAACAGAGAAGAGGAGAATTGCAGGAAAATCCTTAGATAATCTTAAAATTCTCTACAAAGTATGTAAACTCTGCTTTACAGATATACAGAAAAATACAACAGATTTAAAATAGATACCACAGGGAACATAAGAAAGGACTGTTTGTAGATGAGAAAGGCTCATCCAGAAGCGATAAACTTGCAGTAAGGCCAACCATTTTTGCTGACCACCGCAAAACAAATGGAAAACAGCCTGGTAGCAAAGCCAGAGAAAGTAGATAACGTAGTTAAATTGTTAGATGTTGGCCTAGGGGTGCCAATGGAGGGACAAAAGATAAACACATTGATCGGAAGTCTTTGATAGGAACAGAAGGCCTAATTATACCAAGATCACATACATTAAGAGACCTAATGTTGAATCAGTCAATCATAAACAGTTCTTACATTTTTACAGAAGTGAAATAAACTACGGAAGTGAAAAAATACTTTTGAATTATCTTTTTTTTAACATGGGGATTTCATATTGTCCCACCAGAATAGATTGAACAACCCAATATTCACATAATTTTTCTCTGGTATTTATATGATTCTATTATACGCATTATCAGGCTGAGGATGCTCTGCAACTAACTACTCCCCACAAACACACACTCATACACACACACACACACCCCATAACCTGCCAGTCTTCTTTACCATGTGATTCTCAGATGGCAACTTGACTTGCTTCCATCTTTGTGCACTCATGTTGTCTCTCTCATTCTCATATATGTGTGCAGATGTCAATAAACCTTAAGTTTTCATATTACATGCTGAATTTGACACTGGTTATGTTAGGATACTCTGAGATGATATTACGAGAAAGAGTATATGATGGAAAATAAGCAGAGGATCAATTCCTCTATCAGCTCTGATCCCCTTTGTTAATAGCTTGTTGTTTAAAATGGGATGGGGAGAGGGCAGCTTCACAGAAGCTATGGAAACAGTAGCAGAGCCATAAACTGTTTTGAATGTCTTATGCTTTAGTGACTCTTGGCTTCTCGTGGTTAAGTCTTCAGTCATTTTAACGAGTAATGCTAAAATTAATAAAAAGCGCAAATGGCTCTAGAAGCATTTCATACTACAGCAGGGTAGAACTCTCCTAATAACAATAATTAGTCCTTATTTGTAGTAACTCTAGCTGGATTATAACAGTAGATTCCATTACATGCTATTAACTTCTCCTGATAATTAGTAATTAAGTTGATATCTAAAATCAATCTGAAACCCCTTCTTTCACCTTTATTATTATTCTTTTAAAAATATTATAATTAGTTCATATTTAGTTGAACATCAAATATATGTTAATGAGTTTTATTTTCTGAGAAAAATTCTTCTATCACTCTGTTTTTAATATTTGAACTAAACACACTGCTAGTTTCTAAAGAGTTCCATTTTTTCAAGAGTGGGTGTAGTGCAAAATGGAATGATCAATTATGATATTATCAGCCACACAGTTCTAATTGTGACTCATTAATATGATCTATAAATTGGCCATTGTTCTGTCAGACAATTAAAGAACATTTACAGATTATAATGTGTAAGACAAAGTGTTCATTTATTTATTCTTCCTTCAAAATAGCTAAATAAAAATGTTCTCAGGCTGGCTTGGTGGTGTAGTGGTTGAGTTCATGTGCTCTGCGTTGGCAGCCTGGGGTTCATGGGTTCGGATCCCACGCACAGAGCTACACACTGCTCATCAAGCCACACTGTGGAGGCATCCCACATACAAAATAGAGGAAGATTGGCACACATGTTAGCTCAAGGATAATCTCCTTCAAGCAAAAGGAGGAAGATTGTCAACAGATGTTAGCTCAGGCCTATCTTCCTCACCTTAAAAAAAAAATGGTATGCAGAGAAGAGGCAATGGACGATGAGTGAATTAAAAATACGACAAAATGAAAAGGAAACTGACATGCTATATTGAAAAGTTGAAGGGTTTTAGTGAATTTTTCATGATCCGGATTGATCTTAGATTTATTATCATAAGTAGTAGGAGCATGCAATCATAATTAAGCATCTTAGATATGAGCATGAAACATATTGACCAGAGTAATTCTTCTGAAACTCCCCACCTTCTCACTTCAAGCGTACTGGGCCTGAACGAGATGCTCATCTGCAAAGAACTCCGTACGTAAGATAGCTGAGAGAACAGCTTGGAGGTAGTATCGCAGCAAAACCACACACTCTAAATCTCCAAGGATTCCTATATTTCTCTTCATCTTCCCCTGAATGTGTTCCTGTGTAAGGGCTCCACAAATAACACCTAAGAAGCCCAGGTCCGCAGTGTGCTTCGGTGACTCCCTTGCTAAATGTCAGACCAGTTGCAGCCAGGTCATCTGTTTTCTCATTTTAGGAGAGAACTTGGACTTTTTACAATAACATGACATTCCAAAAGACTTTTGCATGGCTTCACATGGGGTCTGGATCATGTTATGCTTATGCAGACGTGGATTTATATGACAAGTATACCATAAATGCATTGTTATCTTTTCATGAAATTTGCATGAATTTAGTACTTCTTTAAAAGTTACATTATATGTTCAAAAGTTTTCTCACCTTCTAATACGCTACATTTCTATGCTCTCAGGCCAAATAGAAAGGCTCCAGGCTTGCGAATTAGTTTATGTGTTCAGTTGGGGGATTATTTCTTTAAGTATTACATGGCTAAAGTTATTTTTAGAAAATTATCATTTGCCTCAAGATTTCAAAAGGACTGATATATTTCTGCTTTCAGTTCATTTTTTCAACATCTAATTTTTTTAAGTGAAAGGGTATTTTTTAAAGTATGTTTATTTTTCAGAGGCTCAGTCATTTTCTTTTGTCCCCAAGTGATAAATGGATTCACACGCAGGTTTACGTAATTTGCTAGTTTCTTCTGTGTTGATGATAATTAGTCCTTATTATTCCCCATTGGGGTAATCAAATTTTGGTGAGTATGCTAGCTATGTAGAATGCTAAAATTATATGGGCTTTTATATTATTTTTCATAATCGATTTGTTTATTTAGCCTGGAGATATAGTCTACTGTTCTAACGGCATTTGGTTATATTTGTTGCAGTAATCTTCAATTCTCAAGTTTTTCGTTTCTTTGTTTATTAGCACCTGTTTTATTAGCATTATATTTTTCCTTTAAAATGTCTCATTAATTTTTGAAAATGCTTTCTAAGTAAAGAAAATTGCCAACTTTAGAGAATCTATTAACCCAGCATAAACTACTTGACCCATTATTCTTTGTTTATGAGTTTTTGACTACGATTTTCTTGTGATTATTACACACACCTATAGAGAATATTTTCTGAGTCCTTTCCTTCCAAAATAACAAGAGAACAATGACAACCAAAAATAACTTCAAACATAAAGCAAAGTGAAGTAATGAAGTTTTCTAAAAACACTGGAGTTTAAAAACAGATTCCGAGAAAGAAAATATGAAAAATGAATATATGGAGATTAAAGATGGTGAAGAGGTGCTTTCAAACTCAGGAAAAGGAAACATCACTACATTTATATTTGCTATTTTACCAAGCAGTATGAGCCTGTCTATGGAAGAGACCAATGTATTCATATCTGGAGTTATTCATTTTTAGCTTATTATTTGTAGGCAAATAAAAAAAAAACTCCCTATAGAATTAGCTATTTACAAAAAGAAACCGGAGAACCATCTAAAAGGTACATAGACATATTTGCACACACAAGGGTGGATCTAAAAATACCCCAGTAAATCGTAAATACATGTTTTCTCTCTTATTCTCAGTAAACAGCTTTTGGTAATGAAACTATGAAAGTCAACAGCTACTTCCACTCTCCTAGAACTAAATCTTGCCTCGACTATCTATCTTTTAATATGTTATTTAAGGCTATTCACGTTTACTTCTATACTTTATATACAGTGATACATTAGTTAATTTCTTATGTAAAGGGCATGTATTTTGCATGATATTTGAATCAGTTTCATAACCTTGAAAACCATATGCTAATTTATCCTCATTTACATGAGTCTGAAAATTAGATTTGACAGAAAAATTAAACACCATTAAATAGTATCCTCATATTCTAGGAAAAGCTTGAATAAGCTATTTGAGATGTTGAATTACATATGCATGTTGTATTTCAGGATTAGCAAGAGAAGGAAGCCATAATGAGGAGAAAACTACTTTTCTGCCAATAATGCAACATCAGTGAAAACAATTGTTAGCTGATTACTAGGTAATTATGTTAAAATTACAATAGAATATATAGTTAAATCACACAAGGGCAGAGTAGTAACGCAATGTGTACAGTCTTATTCTATAAAATACAGTGATCCAGGAAGGTGGGTCCTTTGCTATTTCCCTTTGGTAACTTGGGCTTTTCATTTATTTTCCCCTGGTGCTTTTCCCACTGATTATCTCTTCCACTAGATGTCAGGCAAGAGGAGGAAGTGGTAGTGAATCTAAAACTAAGACCACAATTACTTTCTAAAGTGTTAAATTGATCACTAAATGCAGCCAAACTCAATAGCGATCAGGCATACGGGAGATAAAATGCTCTGATAATTAGTTTGAACTAAATATTAATAACAGCAGCTGCAGGAGGAACCATATTCTCTTACAATAATATCTGTCTTTATTTTATCTTCCTCTGGGAAATAGTCCCTGTTTAGAAAGCTTAGCTCCACTTAGGCTTTTCTAAAACACTGTGTACGTCTCCTTTGTAGCACTCCACACAATTTTAATTGAAGAATTAATTTTGTCAAGGTTGATTTAATGCATACCCCACTACCACCTCCCAAATACACACCTTGCAAGCTAGGGACTAAGCCTGCATTAATTTCTTTATCGACAGAGTCAGCATAATACTTTGGGAGCTAGCAGACTTAAAAAAATGCGTATTGAAGGAGTGACTAAATAAAAACAGGAATATATATGAATGAATCAGTGAATGAATGGTATTACAGAGTTATCTATTTCAAATAGGAATACAATCTAGATTCCTTGTTTGGGCTCAATTTATATGTTTCTCTTAACCAATAAGACCCATGGGAGTGATATACGAAAGATTTATGGTTTCTTCATCAGACCAGCTATAATATTTTGGTTAAGAAATCCTCAGAAGAGCACATTAATGACAGTATTGATATCTAATGGAAGATACCCACAAAAAGGAGACAGAAAAGAGGAAGATGTTCTCTACCTCAGAACACAGATATCTGAGCTCTCTGAGCATATTATTCATATTTTACCATGTTATAGTTCATTATGTTGCAGGCCAATTCCTCTGATGAGAAATTTAAATTTGCACAACAGAAGATAACATACTGTCCTTGCTCTTCTTTGCCTAATTCATGTTCTATGCCATTAAATTAACTACCTTTCCCCCCTAGAAAATCCATCTTCCTCATTCTTAATGGCAGTGACAATTGCCTTATTGATTCCTCTAGAAACATCCACATATTACCTTCTCAACAAAGCATTCTCCAAATTCTTAGGTGCATAATTGTTCAGTTCTCTTTGTTCCTACTGTGCATTTTGAAACTTCTGCAATTACCCTTAGCAAATTTTATTGTAGCTTAGAGGTTTATATGCATTAGCTATGGAATCCCCTCACAAAATGAGCCATCTTTGTATTTATAGTACTTTGCAGAGTTCTTGACACAAGTTAGACCCCTAGTAAATATCTTGAATAAATTAATAAAGTAATAAAGTACATTTCAGTTACGGGAGAACTAAAGAGCTTCATCATTTAGAGTAGGTATTGAAATGGTATAATCAATCAAAAATTTAGATCCCATTAAGTTATATAATTTGAATATAGGACAATATCAGGTTTTAAGAGTTACATCCCAATTTTCCGTCTATGATCTGATATTTAGCTATTTACCTTTAGGGCTAAGACATATCGCATTTGCTGGTTTCCAAGAATAATTTTCCTTTGCTTCATGACCTCATATTCCATTTTATTCTGATGCCTTCACCGCTTTACATCAAATATTTCTTCTTTGGCACTTTTTATTTTTTTTTTCAGAGTTCTCAACATTTGAACTGTAATATGCATGCTTGCATTTATCAATTAATAATGAATTTCACATTAGTGAACTCATATTTTCATCTCATTGCCTTTCATATACAGAAAAACTGGGTTATCATTTACTACAAAATGTGAAGTTTAAAGTGGATTATTTTTGCTCACAAAAATCTAATGTTTCCTATTTTGAGAAAATTCTATTATGGTAACAATTGTATGAGAGTGGAATCAAGAATGGAAGAAGAATTTTTGTACAGAAAAAAGAAATAATTTTGTGAGCTTTTTCAGCGCACTGATTAAATGGGAGACCATGGCTTTCACTAGAATGAGCATTGGTTATGGAGCCAGGCCTGTCTATTATCCTCTTTCAAATGTATTTTCAACGTCTTGCTTTTATAATTCAACTGCATCCACATATTGAAGTAGGTTCTCGTCTTTCCCACTAAAATGAAGAACAAACACACACACAGAGCAATAATGAACTATTTCTTTTTCCCTCATAATCCTCTAGCCTGCTACTGTCCCATTTCTTTCCTCTGAAGTTCAGTATCAAAATTTCTCTTTCACATTTTTTTCTGACAGATCATAACACATCACTGAATCTAAACTTTTATCTGTAAAATCACCATTGACTTTCATATTTCTAAACTTAACGGACATACCAGTTTTTATGTTTGGCTTATCTCAACACTGTTCTGCACTAGAACATTCTTCTCATTCTCTTTTGATAACTCTACAGGGTGTGTATGTGTGTGTGTACATAAAAGTTTTTAGGGATTGTCTGTTCTGTTCTTAACTCTAGACAACAAGCACAACATTTAGTCTATAGATACTGATCAAAACATACTTATTGAATGGACAAATAAAAATGTAAATTAACAAATTAATGAATTATAGTTACAAAGTTTTCTAGTGAAATAATCTTAAGGAAGTTAATTCTAAATTTATGTTCCTGGATGTAGTAAAGAGAGAGATGTCTTCTGTTTCGAAAGATTGCCATGAAGATTATATTTGACCATCTATTAAAGGAATACTTAAAAATATATAATTATTTCAATTTGTTGACTTTAAGGTACTTATAAAAAAAATCCAGGTGAAAGTCTAAAAATACTTTGTAAGTTATTCAGGAGAAAGCATTAATTAGGAAATAATCAGAGGGAGAAGTTTGCATATTTGCTGTCCTAGAACTTGGCAACAATTCCCCTTTGTATAAAGTGTGGGTGTGTATATGCTTGTGTGTGTTTCTGATAAGTTTTAGTTACTGAGGTTATATATTATTAAAGGTAAAAACATCTACGCGTGGTCTTGGATGCAGTGTTTGTATACCTACATAAGAGAATCTCAATGTTCTTTGAGCAGCTAAAAGAAAAAGCATCCTGTGAATTATTAGCACCATGCGCTATCCTAGCAAGCTTACCGACCCAGAACATTCTGTTCTTATTCTCACACAGAAAATGGAGAAGCTGAGACATTAGCATCATGTCATATGTTTATGATATTTCCTCACAATTAGCATACCATTGTCGAACTAAAACTAATGATAGCTATTTCAGAATGAATGAAATTTTACTCACATGTAGACTTTCTCCTATCATTTACTGCCTGTCTTCAATGAAATAATATGATTAAAGCTATAGTCTTATGAATATGCTTTATGTTATAGGGAAATGATTTTATTTTTTTCCATGCGTACATTTCTAAATGTCTACATTGCTGCTATTGTTTATTCATAGTACTCTTCAAAAGAAAAATAAAAACAGCAGGTTGCAAAAGCAATGGTAAGCTAACATTTTGATGAGGAAAACATTTCACCAAAATTGCATTATACAGTTGAGGAGTTGAAGATAACATTGTCACCCTTCAAGATGTATTGATGATGTTTATTCAGAAATTGAAGTTTAGAATTACAGCAGATATTCAAGACGGATATGCTCTGCATGTGAAGGAAGCATTAGGATAAGTCTTGATATCTGTAATAATATAGAGCAAACATTCGATTTTAAATAAGTGATACCAAGATCAAGGGCTCACTGGGAAATGGAGGCTAATGCTGGAGTCTGTGCAGTGAAAGTACAGATGTGTTATAAAAAAATAAAAAATAGTTTTTTAAAAACATTTAACACTTAACAAACATCTACAGGAATAATATATATCAAGAATTCTTCTAGGGGCCGGCTCCGTGGCCAAGTGGTTAAGTTCACGCACTCCGCTGCAGCGGCCCAGGGTTCGGATCCTGGGCACGGACATGGCACTGCTCGTCAGGCCACGTTGAGGCCGCGTCCCACATCCCACAACTGGAAGGACATGCAACTAAGATATACAACTGTGTACGGGAGGGGTGGGGGGGTGTCTGGGGAGATAAAGCAGAAAAAAAAAAGAATTCTTCTAGCTATCAGGATATCAGAGATAAATAAAAGAAAGACAAGTCTTTTCCCATTACAGAGCTTGCATTATAGTGGAGGAGTTAGGAAGTAGTTTATACAGTAAATAGTATACACACACACATATATTGTATGGAAAATATACAAAAGCAGTAAAGTGGAGGAGAATTACTAGGATGAGGCTGTTAATGTAGAAAGTGAAATCAGTGCATGTCTGGTAAAGGAGCTCTCATTTTGTTAAGGACCTGTATGAACGAAGTGCAAATGAGAAACAACTGAAAATACAGGGAAAATGTTCATGCCAAAACCAATGTGTGAATGTTTATAGCAGCTTTATGTGTAATAGCCAAAACCTGAAAACAACCCAAACATCCTTTAATGGTGAGTGGATAAACAAACTCTGAGACAGCCATACACTGGAAGACTATGGAGGGAGAAAAAAGGACACACACTATTGATACACTCAAGAACTTAAACGGATTTCAAGGGCTTTGTGCTGAGTAAAAAAGTCAATCTTGAAGGGTTTTCTACTGAATGATTCCATATATGTAACATTCTCGAAGACAGAAAATTCTAATGATGACCATAGATCAGTGTTTGCTGGGGTTTAAGTTTGGTGGAAGAGTTTGACAATTAGGGGTTTATGTGAGGAAATTTCTTGGTGGTGATGCAACAGTTTTGTATCCTGGTTGTGGTGATAGTTATCTGAACACATTCTATTTACGTGTTAAAATACTGTGGAACTAAACACCACCCAAATCCATCCCACACCCCAAAATAGTGCATGTAAAATCTGCTGAAATCCAAATGAGTTTTGTAGCTAAGTTAATAGCATTATACAAACATCAATCCTCTGGTGTTGGCAATGTCCTGTGTTTATATAAGATATTATCCTTGGGTACGCATGAACTCTTTGTGCAATTTTTTTTAACTTCTTCTCCAAAATAGTCTTAAAATGTTTCAAAATTAGAACAAAATAATGGGAAAAAAGCAAGTGTTTGACTTCTAGGTGTGAACAAACATGGCATGTTAGAGGAAGCTGTGAAACTTGTATTGCCCACCAAGAGCGCTATCTGTAAAACAAAGGAAAGTAATTAAACAACAAATATTCAATATAATTAAAGCGGGATAATCAAGGGATATATATAGAGGAAAAGGTTAGAGGCAGCCGAGTTTCATTACTATTTGAATTTTATTTTAACTGTTGTAGGAAAATATTAGGGTATTTGGAGCAGGAAAGTAAACTGAATTCATTTATACTTTACAAAATAGCCAGGTGAAAGATTTCCCTCTGAGACTGGTAATATTTACCATCATACTAACGGCTTTAGTCAGTGCACTAAGCGAAGAAGAAAAAGAAGGTATAAGAAATTCAAAAGGAATTGCTATTACTGAAAGATTGTATGATCTATTCTTTGAAAACCTTAAAGAGTCTTCAAGTAAATGTCATTCATTTTAAGTGGATCTAAAAGTTTACTGCTGCAAGGTCATTGACTGCAATCAATGTATTTCTATATGTCAGTAATACAAAACATGATTTTTAAAAATGATATAATACCATTGAATGAAAAATACCAAATGCATAGGTAAAAATGTTAACAAAAGATATGCCAGACTATGTACAGAAAATTATAAAGCATTAACGCAAGACATTAATGAAGATCTAAATCAATGGATGGTTGCTTAAAGTATTGTAAGTCTCATGATTGTGAAGATTTAAGTTTTTCTCAAATTTGTCTATTGATTCAATGCAATCCCAATCAAAACCCCATCAAAAATTTTTTTGGTAGATTTTGAATATTTGATTCTAAAATTTAGATGGAGTGCATTGCTCCAAGAAGAGTTAAAATATTCTTGGAAAAGGAAAGGAAATTAGAATATCTACCCTACTAGATATTGTTAAAGCTATAACAATGAAATAATGTGGGTTTGTCACAAGTATACACATGTAGCCCAACATGTATTATAAATAGACCAAAAATTGACCAATATTTATAAAAATGACATTGTAAAGCAGCATAAGAAAGCCAGTCTTTTCAAGCAATGGCAATTATTAAATTGTAATATCCATATAAAAATGTAAATAAATAAAATGATGCATACCTCAACCATTCACAGAAATCAGATTTAGGAAGGATCTATATCTAAAGGAGCATGTTAAAAAATCAAGATTGCATTAGATGACGTATGAGAATATTTTCACTAATTTGATGAATTATATTTTATTATTAACCCTAGTTTTTGGCATATGATTTTGCCATTTTTCACCCTAAAGAGATGAAGTATATTCACCTCCTGTCCCCTCTTGACTTTGGATTTGACAATTTGACTTGTTTTGTTTATTAAAATGTGCCAAAAGTGACAGGGTGCCAGGCACAGGACTTAGGAGGCTTTGAGTATTTGATCTTCCATTCTGCACTTGTCTAGAGAAGAACATGCATCAGCAAGCCCTCTAGTCCTAGGAGGAGGATGAGAGGCACTTGGAGGTGTATATGAGTGTTCAGGAATACTGAGATGTTGCAAGAATGTTCATAGCAGCATTAGTTATAAGGGCATGTAACTGGAAACAGACCAACTGTTTACCAATAGTGTAATCACAGAAAATGACAAAATATATTTACATTCAGCGAAGATGACTCTCACAAGATAATGTTGGGGAAAAGAGCCAGATGAAATATACATATTTTATAATTCATTTTATATTCATTTAAAATCAGACAAAGCTAATCCACAGTGTTAGAAGGCAAGATGGTGGTTACCATCATGGAGAAAGGAGTGAGTAGTTATTGGATGTGAAACTAGAGTGGCTTCTGCAATGTGGCTAATATTCTATGTCTTGACCTCGCCCATCATTAATAGGAGTTCTCAAACTGTGAAGTTCATTCAGTTGTTCACTTAAAAAAGATACATTTTTGAGTTAGATTATTGTGCTTCAGTGAAAATGTACCTGTAACGATCTGTAGAGACAAGACTATAGTGAATCTCAAGTGGAGTCAGAGATGCCAGTCAAGTGCCGGCTGGAAAAGGTGATTAGTGGAGGGAATGTTGAGTAGTGATGAGTTGCAGTAGGACGCTCTGGATGCAATTATCCCTATGTTAGCTCATGATGATCGTACACATGAATCTCATTTAATGATTTTGTCACAGCTCATGACAACTCTACCAAAATATTTTTTTTTCCTACCTTTGAGCCCACTTTTGTTTGAAATTTAACAGAAGATGTTTGTTCTGAGAAGTATAAGTGTAGAGATTGCTACACTAAAAGGACCTATTTTGATTTTAGAATATTGCCATTTTATAGGCATTCACTAATGGAATAGATTAATAGGCTTTTTTGACTACTCCACATTCTCTAAACGATCAGGCATACCATAAACCCATAAAAGACAAATTTATTTATAATAGACTATCCTGATGGACCATGTTTGGCCTGCTAAAAGCTTGTAAATCAAGACTTTCCATTAACATTCCATTAGTAAATACCATCAGAATGTTTATCAGGAATTCATGATATGTTGCATTTTTTTTTCCCAAGGAGATTTGACTTAGAATATTAGTTCCTCTGATGCACCTGTGGCAGAGTAGTCAGTGGACTAGTCCTCACACTAAGCACCAGTTCTTTCCCATATGTAACTGCCATTTGTGAATTTACGGCTTTTAATAAGTACATCAAATAACATGTAATAAAAGATATTAAATCACCTATTTCAGGTGTTGATATCATGTATTAAATCACTATGGAAGACATAAATATTTTGTTTTATTTTGTACAATATGACTAGCCATATATTTTTAAAAAATATTACCTTATCAAATGCCTGGTTAAGTTTTACTTTAATACTTTCATTTCCAAAAAAATTACTTTAAGATCTATTTTTGGAAGTTACCATTGAAATATATTCTAAAAATTATTGGAATATTTAGTTATAAAAGTGTGAGTTAAAATATCTTCAAATGCTACATTATATTCCCAGGTTTATATCCTAATTAACAGCTTCATCTGGAATAATTAATTCATAGATTTTTCTGATGTTCCCTAAAATAGTTTTTGTTTATTAAATCTAATTTTCCTAAATTTGAAAAATACTTTCCCCAATAAAAACAAAATTGATTAGACATGAACACCACTTCATAATATGCTATAAGATTAACACAGCTCTCAAGAGCAGATAAGAACAGCTAAAACTAATAGAATATAAAATATTTGAACAACATAGTGCAAAAGACCTACTTTAGATATAGTACGTAGCAAACAATGAGAATTCCCATTGTTTTCAAAAGCATACCATACATTTACCAAAACTGACTACATGCTGTGTGATAAACTATTGAAATCATTAAAATGGTTCACTGTCCACAGTGGAATTAAGCTAGAAATAAATATCAGAAAAGGATAAAGAGAAAATTCCACCCATTTGGATCAAAATAATTCTAAATTGCCTATGATTTATAAGAAATATTAAAAGAAAATTAAATGCAGGATAATGAAGAAACAACATATGAAACAGTGGGATGCAGTTACACCTTGCTCAGAGGATAATCCAGACCTTGAGTGAGTATATTTATATTAAACAAGGTATAAAATCATTGATGAACTATTCCATCTCAAGATACTAGGAAAAGAGTAAAAAGAAATGTAAAAATGCAGAATGTAGAAAATAATTTTAAAAAGAACACAAATTTAAAAAATAGAAATCAAATGCACAATATACTAAAACTGAAACAAAGATAATAGTTCCTTGAAAAGATTATTAATTCTGATAATTCCTCCATAAAAATAATGCAGACAATGAATAAAAACATACAAAGTACCAACATCAACAGTGAAGAAGGGAACATTTTCAGACATATAAACAGACTACTTAAACAGTTTATAGTCAATGAAGTTGGGAATTTTGAGTAAACGGAAAATTTCTTTTAAAATAAAATTATAAAACTGTTCCACAGAGATATAGAAATCTAAGCGGCTCTAAACATTTTTAAAGAATCAATCAATTTCAGAGAACAGGCCATAATTGATTGAGCTAACACTTTCAGTATACGTTTATTGGGAAGAAAAATAATAACAAACACGTCTTGTAAAAACGGAGCAAACCTTTAAATTAACTTTTTCTATCAGAAATTTTGTGAGATGATTTTCTTAATCTGGTCAAAGTTATGAGTAAAATATTTTTTGAAATGGAAGTGAACGAATTTAAAGATGTGATAGCATTTTTTAGAAGGAAAAAAACCTGTCCTTTCTCATGGTTGAGTGTAATTTCTATGTCTACATTAAGGAATGCAAAAGTTCATAGTGACACATTCATTTTTAATACACTTACATGAATATCTACAAGCTGCTCAGCCTCCAATTACCTTTTTTATGCTTTGTAGGGAAAGTGCTGTATTCTGAAAGACTTATGCTCTGTATTAAACTGTATTCTGTGTTTTACAAGGAAAATTAATCCCCAAAGTAATAGTACAAAATGACTATTATGACTTCAATAAATGACACCAACTTTGAGAAACACAGCTTTGTCATTGTGCAGCAAAGGGCATTCTTTTCACCAGAGTCAGTCAAGACACAAAGGAGAATAAAATCAAACAATATCTTCATGGCAAAAATATTTTTCCAAATGTTAATATGTTACTTCAAAATTTGAATCTAGATACGTAGAGTTGACTAAGTCCAACAATTATCATCCAAAATTATTCTAGCATTACTCATTTGTAAGTAGTTAAATATAGAATCTCTTATAGTACTTAGAGAGAAGTTCTATAAGTCCTCTTAACCAAACAAATTCATCAAGATGTATATTTTATGCCTTATAGAAATATTATTTTAAATGTACTTTATCATTATATGTTATTATTTTAGATCATATAGTGCAGAAAAAATTAAAATATTACCAAACTGCTTCATTCTAAAACTCAATTTAAAAATAGAAAAAGAATAGTCTAGAGATAGCATGAACTTTTTTCAAAATAATGTAATTACAAATATGTCATCTATTTCTGTATAAAGATAACAGAAAAGATGTTTTAATTTTATATTAATATATTGGAGGTAATCATTTTTATATATCTGTTTAGGATATTTATCAAACATTGTTAAATTAAAGAGAGGAGAGCTCTAATGAACTACAAAAGTAACTTTGTGCCCCCCAAACATTGAGATCATATCAACTGGAAAAGCGACAATGATTAGCAGATATTTTAATAGAATTATGATCATGCAATATTTTGATACTCCAAGAGATAACTTCTAATACAACTATTTGCTCTCTTAATTCACATAATTCAGTTAATGATATTATTTGAATCTTTGTTTTAAAGTTTGCTAATATGTTTCTATGAGGGTTTCTGCATGGTTACATTTTGATTAATCCTGAAGTGTATTTTTATATATTTAAATTGTCAAAACAAAAAAAAATCAGAAATAAAAGTCAGTATGGTCGGTTATGAAACAATAAATGGAGATACATATATATAACAGATATATTTACCCACATATGTATACAAATGTTTATTTGTACACATGTGTATGTATGTGCATAATTATGGCTAATGAATTGAATAGAATGACACTGGTTTTGGTATCAGAATGAAATTGCAGGTTTTATTCACTTTCCCATCCCTCGATTAATCTTAGTTGATTTTTCTACTTAATTATCTCCTTCAAGACCTGTGAAGCTACTTGACTCTTGTACTTTATCCTAATGCATTTTCTTCTGCCTCTGAACTCTCAGCAAACATCCAATAATGACAGGAGAATTGTGTGAATGTGTGTGGACCAGGAGAAAAAGAAACAGGCTGTGGAACTAGCCAGCTGTCTCTCCTTCTAGCCGAGATACTTGCTTTAATAACAGGAAAGACCTGTTATTAATTATATTTGTTTTTCTTTTATCAAACATAGTTCTTGATATTTTTCAAACATTTGCCAAATACATGTTTATACATGAAGGCGAAAGTGGATGAACACATAAACAAATGCGTGTGTTTACTGTTGCAGAGGTAAACTTTGACAACTTGTGTATTTTTTTGGTTTGTTTCCGTTTTTGCTGATGCTGTTTTTAAAACAATTGCATGCATTTGCTGACCCTATCTTAATATTTAATCATTTACTTATTATTTATCAGGGACTGATTGTGAGGATACAGGTGATAGCTTACAATAATAGCAATCATAATGAGGATCATGACCATGAAATAAAAACATATTGTCTCTGTTCAAGGAAATTAGACTACAGAAATTATAGCAAATACAGAAAGAGATGATTAATATACAGTTTAGCCTGAGAAATGTCATGATAATATCCAGGAGTAGTTTTATTATCTCTCTGTCCCTGTCTGTCTAAAGATATCACAAATAGTTAGAAAAGTCTTCTGAAATGAAGTGATTAATAAGCTTCTTCAAAACAAGAACTATTTAGTTTTTCAGTGCTTGCGGGGTGGGTAGTGAGGAGAAAACAAAACTGAAAAAGAATGCCATGGTCAGTCGAGGAAAGTTTGATGTCAAGTTAATGAGCTTAGATTGTACCTCATCGTTGGCAATTGATTTAAAAAAGAGAAGGAGCCTTGGAGATGGATATTTGATTGACAAATTTCTTGACTAACACTGACAAAATTAAAGAACGTATTAATTTTAGTTGATTAATATTCCACACAATTTAAAATACTAGTTAGTAATATAATACATAAATTCAAGAGGGAGGTTATATTTCTAAAGTTTACATTTATTATTGCTGCTATGCTGGTATCATCCCTATGTTGTGTTGTGTTTTTTTTTTTAAAGGTAATTCTTCACTCCTTGAGTTTCTTTTCCTTTTTTCCAATTTTATTGATATATAATTGACATAAAACACTGTATAAGTTTAAGCATAGAGCACAATGACTTGACATCTGTCATTATATTGTGACATTCATAATGAATATGTAATATTCACTATGTAATTATGTATGTTACATAATATCTATATTATATAATGTATAGTGAATATAATGACATATGAATATTTCACATTCACATATTGTGAAATGATTACCACAATGAATTTAGTTAATATCTATCATGTCATATAAAGATTTTTCCTTGTGATGAGAACTTTTAGGATATACTCTTTTAGCAACTTTCAAATATATCATACAGTTTTGTTAACAGTAGCAATCGTGTGCACATTACATCCCGAGTACTTAACATAGAAGTTTATACCTTTTGACCACCTTCATCCAATACCCCCACCCCCTGACTCTGGCAACCACGAATCTGATCTCTTTTTCTGTTTGATTTTTTTAGATTCCACATATAAATGAGATGATACATATTTGTCTTTCTTTGTCTGACTTATTTCACTTAGTATAATGTCCTCAAGATCCATCCACATTGTTACAAATGACAAGATTTCCTTCTTTTTCATGGCTGAATAAAATGCCATTGCATCTATTGCACATTTTCTTTGTCCATTTATCTGTTGATGGACACTTAGGTTGTTTCCATGTCTTGGCTATTATAAATAATGCTGCAATGAGCATAGGGGTGTAGGTGTCTCTTCAACATGGTGATTTCATTTCCTTTAGATAAACACCAAAAAGTGGAATTGCTGGATCACATGGTAGTTCTAATTTTAATTTTTTGAGGAACCTCCATACCATTTTCCATAGTGGCTGCATCAATTTACAACCCTACCAACAGTGCACAGACTTTCCTTTTTTCCACATCCCTGCCAGCGTTGATCTCTTGTCTTTTTGGTGGCAGCCATTTTAATAGGTGTAAAGTGATATCTCATTGTGGTTTTGATTTGGATTTCCCTAATGAATAGTGATGTTGAGAACCTTGTACCTATTGACCATTTGAATATCTTCTTTAGAAAAAGGTCTATTCAGATCCTTTGCCCATTTTTCAATTGAATTTTTTGGGTTTTTTGCTATTGACCTGTATGAGGTTTTATATATATGTATTTTGGATATTAACCCTTTATCAGATACAGAATTTGCAAATATCCTCTCCCATTCTGTAGGTTGCCTTTTCATCTTGTTGATCATTTCTTTTGCTGTGCAGAAGCTTTTCAGTTTGATGTAGTCCACTTGCTGATTTTTTATTTTGTTGCTCGTGCTTTAGATGTCACTTCAAAAAAATCATTGCCAAGACCTATGGCAAGAAGGCTTTTCCCGATGTTTTCTTCTAGGAGTTTAATGGTTTCAGGTCTTACATTTAAGTCTTTAATTCATTTTGAGTGAATTTTTATGAGTAGTGTAAAATAGGAGTCTAGTTTTATTCTTTTACATGTGAATGTCCAATTTCTCCAGCACCTTTTATTGAAGAGACTGTCTATTCTTCATTGACTACTCTTGGCTCCCTTGTCAAATATTAGTTGACTATATATGCATGGGTTTATTGAGTTTATTTTCTAAAATTTTATGTGATAAAAATGACTAGATAAGAGGGAACTTAGATAATAGAAATTGGGGACAAATAAACGTATGGCTGATGGCTGATGCTAATAATGTTTCTTATGTGAATTAGAAAAAGGCTGCTTGTTTTTAAATTTTGGCATATGATGTGGCAAAACTAATTTGATGCCCAAGAACAGTGACACTATGCAATATGTTATCATACACGTTATTATGTCTTTTAATTCACATACGTGATACCCACTTCTTTTTCACATAGGTATGTATTCGCTGAATAAATGAAAAATCATTATTAATAATTCTACTGATAATCTAAACCCTCTGAATTGAAGGAGGCACTGACCTCAATCATTGTCTGTTTTTAGGAGGTAAGAAACATCATTTGCTGATATCACAAAAAAGATTTCCCTATTGTAAAAATATAACAAAATGACCTTTGGTAGCCCTCTTTTTAGAATCTGCATTTGATTATGTGCTGAAATCATATTTTTCTGTAAATTCATAGGACCATATCTTATATTTTTATAATCTATTCTTAAAGTATAATATCCTTCTCTGAAATAAATTACTTTTTAAAATTAAGTTATAGTCTCAACATCTATTTTTCAAAAGAAATACTGAGAAGAATACAGCTTAATATTATGATAAATTTTATTTTATTATTGCTTTATCTAAAATCAAGGAATTATGATAATAAAGGAAGTAGGAACTGATAATTCTCTCCAAGATATTCAAGGCATTTTAACACTACACTAAGGTCTATTTCACACATTTTGTTGGAATTCCTAAGGAAAAGTAATGCCTTTTATTCTCCTATTTTTACAAAATCCTCTAAGTATTTAGATATATCTATCCAAGACACTTAAGAATTTGTTTTAGAGTATGTCTTACGATCTTAAGGACCTAAAATCTATATGAGCCATAATGACTTAGAACTGAAGAAGAAAGTTTAAGATATAGAATTCTAGCATTAGTAATATAAGTTTTGAAAAATCTATTTATTGTATCATCTGGATTCCAGAAATAGTAATCTCAAGATAATGGAGGTATAATAAATTTATTCAATATCAATTTTAGAATAGCCGAGTATAAAATAAAATTGAAGATAATATTTTTTCTGATTGACAAAGACAATATGATTTATTTTTAACATAAATTTAGCAGTGAAATTAGGAGTGCCGACAGAAAAGGTTTGTGATGTTCATTGTCAAGTTGTGTTTTCATTGTCTGAGGTTGCAATAGGCCCTTGTCTTAGTTGAAGAAAATAAAACAAATTATATATGAATAATGATAATATTGCATGATAATTTGCATAGCTATATCATCATAATGAAATACTTGAAAATGCAATTCCTTCCTTAAAGTGCATATTTGAAAGAAATTAGTGACTTTTGTATGCTTATCTATATTATGGTATGCACGCACGCCAAGTATGATTCACTTGATAAATTACTGTTACTATGAATAGGTGATGATTTTCATGCATCCAAATATTATATTAAACTTAAATTTGTTGCATATTTTTAGCTCCTAAAGATGATGCTTCTGTTTTATTAAAACATGCCAAAGGTAAGAATAAAGAAAAAAACTCACAGTCTTGAAGACCGTGGTTTGGGATTGCAATGAAGATAGAAGAGAATTTATATGTCTGCCCATTTTCCTTAGTTAAAATAGGCTGTAACAAAAGGGAAGAACGAAAAACAGAAAAGAAAGCTACATCTCCTATGAAGCAAGGAAACAGATTATATTCTAACAGCAGTTTATATATGAAGAAGAAATGCTAATTGACGTGAAATAAAATCCCAGGAACAGGGAGATCATGCGGTGAGGAAGTATATATGTGGAAATCTTCGGCACAGACAACAATAGCAAAAGACAGATAAAAGTTAAAACCCAGAAAAATTATACTATGAAGCTGACATAAATTACAAACTGTGGAATGCCATCATGGAAGCTGGTGGAGCAGGGAGCTCCAGAAATCGGCTTCTCCACTGAGCTGGTAAGAATCGTCAGAACAAGCTATTTCAGAACTCTGATGTCTAGTTGAACACTTGCAGTGCCCAGGGGAGTTCTCACTGAAGAAAGAGGCTCATGTACTTTGAATTTTGTTGTTTCACATATCAGCTACCATTCCCCAATTCCAACTGAAACTGAAGAGCCAACCTACAGAATGGGGGAAATATTTACAAATTATATACCTGGTAAACGTTTTATAAAGAATATATAAAATATTACAACTTATCAACAAAATGACAAACAACTCAATTAAAAAATATGCAAAAGACTTGAATAGACACATCTCAAAGAAGAGAAACAAAAGGCCAGCAAATACCTGAAAAGATGTTCAACCTCACTGGTCTTTAAGGAAATGCAAATCAAAACACAAAGAGATATCACTTCACACTGACTAGGATGGCTACAAGAAAAATTTTAAAAAATAGCAAGAGGTGATATATCTGCACCTTTCCTCCTCCCATTTGATTGGCTAGACCAATCATTACCAGTCTTCACCTTGTTCCTATTCAGTTCCCACTCAACTCACAGAGTTTCAGGCTTCAGTGGTCTATGAACTCCATGGTCAGCTGATTGACAAATTACCTGCCTAATCTCAGCTTTGTTCCTCTTACATCTGTGACCTCTGTATCTGCTCAAGGCAACCTGTAATCTGTGTATAATCCAGCCACCTTTGATTTCACTAATCTGTCCTCTCACGAGCATTAGTTACCCGCTGACGATGTACCCATTTCGTTACTGGCTCTTACGAACCAATATTCCAATGTCATCGTGGCCCATTCAGTTCCTTCAGCCATACAATGGCATAGAAAACCACTCCATCTGAGCAGCCACTCTGAGTTGCCTGTGAATATCATCAGCAAGTATCACGTGGAAGAAGTAAGCTGTTCCTCATCAGCAAGAGTCCGTAGGTACACAGACACCATTCTCTCAGCCTCCTGTAGAGAAATGCTTGGGCTAGGACACAACTGTATACACTGTGGGTCTAGAGTCCAGTAGTGAACCATTCCTCTGTGGCTCTTCTATTTTGTAAAGCATGCTTGAGGGGTATTAGTTGGGTTATGGGAAGACACTTCTTTTGGGTAAGGCACCAAGCAGTCTGAGCTTAGGAATTGCATGTTTAGAGAGTTCTTGGAAACATCTAGAACAAAGAAAACTTAATTTTGATGACATGGGAAGTTGAATCTAGTGGGAGTTGTAGGTGGGGAATTGATTTTGTCAACAGGCGTACAGAAGGATGGTTCAGAAAACAATTATATTTTTCTCCAAAATACTACATTGTAATATGTAAATTTGGTTTATCATGGTTGTGTAAAGAGAACTATATATTTTAAGAAGCAAAATAAATCAAATTGCTTATTATTTTTTAAGTTCAGAAATTTTATGGAGTTTAAGTTGCCTTTACACTCTAGAAATATCCACAATCTTTTGATAATTCAGTAAAGCATTATAGACACTGGGAAGGTGCATTTCCAAAAAGAGAGAATGAATTAAATTAGTATACTTTCTGAATATAATTGAATGTACTTCCATACTATCAGCTTAGCTCTGATTGTTCACAGGGTCTCCAGCTTTCCACTTCATTTCTTTCAGCGAATGGGAAAACAGCATTGTAATGCAATGACTCTAAATTCTTTTACTTTTTGGACCATTTACAAGAGTGAAGGTATATTACTCTTGCTACTTCTGTTATTGTATAAAGGTAGTGCTTTCAATAAGATATTTTAATGCAGTCATGTTAATTACAAAAGCTGTACAATAAAAACATCAAATTTAGAGGCCAAGAACTAAATCCTCCTCAAAGACAGGATAATCAGAATAACCATCCTCCAGAGACAACGTTGAAAACAGATCTAAGTTCAAACTGTGACTCTAACAGTCTTCTTCGGAACGCTTTCCTTACGTCTTTAAATTTTGTCTTTTAGACTGGCAATGTGACCCTTATTGTACTGTATTATTCAGGGTTCTCCAAAGAAACAGAACCAACAGGACACGTATATATACAGAGAAAGATATTTATTTTAAGGAATGGGCTTGATAGTGAAGTCTGGCAAGTCCAAAACTTGCAAGGAGGGCCTGTAGGCTTGAGATTCAGGCAAGAGCTGATCTTGCAGTGGGAGTCCAAAGGCAATCTGGAGGCAGAATTCCCTCTTCCTGGGGAATCCTAATCTCTTTTCTGTTAAGGCCATCAAGTGATTGGATGAGGTCTTCTCATATTATGAGGGGGAATCAGCTTATTTAAGGTTGGCTGATTTAAACGTTAATCTCATCTAAAAAATGTCTTCACAGGAACATCCAGACTAGTCTTTGACCAAATGTCTGAGTACCAGCCATTGGACACATAAAATTAACTATCACATACCTAATAATAAAGTCAAGTGGACAAGTGAAAACCTGATTTTCTCATCTAGATCTTTAGTATGCAGAGCTTAATGGAGATCCATAAACCTACAAGTGAACCAGCTGGTGTTGATAGTGCCTTTGGTTGTATATGCTAAAAATAAGTCAGAGAACAACAGAAGGCACCAATAGCAAACATTTATGTGGTAAAGAAAAAGAAGGCAGCAAAAAAATCAAGAAATTACTAAAAGGAAAGAATTGTTAGAAATATGGGAGGAAATATGCCCATATTAGTGAATCAAATTGTGTCAACAAATTTTGGTCTTATTAGACAAAGTATGTAATATCAACTTTTATCTATCTTTCATTTTTAGACTTCTATGTTATTTACACTTTCGTAGGCTATAAAAAACTTTCAAGCATATTTTTTTAGATACGTGAAAAGTAGATATCAACTGATTTAAAACTTTAGTGGTCAGGTACTTCTGTACGTTAATAACCATATCAGCTTTAAATAGATGCTACCATCCATTTTTAAAGCCTCTAGGAAAACTTTAAACTAGGTTTAAGCTATAAAAAGAGTATGACTTATTTCTCACTAAAGAGAGGGAGAAACTGATGAGGTAGGGAAAATTATTTAGAACAATTTTCCAATGTTCCTTCAATTAAATGACTGTCAATCAAAATTGGTTATAGAAATTCCACAATGTGAAAAATTTTAGTTCATTTTATGCTCACTCATTTGCAACATTTTGCCTTTAGACCTGAATGTTCTCAAAACTTTTACTTTCCATGTGTTTATATGCTATACAAAATAGGAAAAAAAAAACAAGAAAAATGAAGATAGAATATCCAGTAAAGAGAAAATAAAATCTGGAAGAGAAATGAAGGAAATACTCAGGAAAATGTAAGCGCATTCCAGAGAGGTACATAGAGATCAACCCATGAGACAACAACAGAAAGACATAGAAATCTAGAAGAAGAGATCAAGAAAAATAGAATAGAATATCTGATATAGACTATGTCATAGATGTTTCAGAATTCTACCAAACAGGAATAAATTAGTGATAAAAATATGCATTTAAGTACATGACCACATAGGGGAATGATTCATTTCAAAGCAATCATTATACAAGAAGAGGAATGTGATGTTACTTCACTTGGCAGTGAACAATGTTTAAAATTACAACATTAAATAATAAATATTGATATAACCAACTACTATCAACAGATTATATTGAGAAGAGAGGGAAAGTAAAATGTTCATGTTTTTATTGAGACATGTAAAAGAGAGTAAAACCCAAATTGAATATTGGAGGGATCCAATAGATAATATATAAATATATAAAAAGAATGGTGTGAGAAATAATTGTTAGTTAAAAGGAAGTAATTAGCCGAAGGAAGGGAGGAAGGGAGGTAGTGATGTTAAAGGACACCTCTATTTGCTATAGGTCTGGTATCAGAGTTGTGAGTTTCCTCCAGTCAATTCCATATATTCATTTTTAGTGGAAGAGCTCCAGAGGTCCCCATTTGGAACGACAAATGGGCAGTGCTCTTCACTGATGTCTTTTATCACCCCCAAATCAATCTTTCCTAACTTGACTTTATTTTTTACGTTTATCCCACAGTCTTAACTGCTCAGATTATATGCACTGTCCAGAATATTGTCTATGTTACACACAGAGCATGTTATTACAGGTGAGTTACAGGTGAAGTTTTTCCAATAATTTGTCTTTTAATTAGCCTTTTGGTAATTAGAAGAACAGCCTGAGATTATTTCCAGAGACGTTGCAAATCATTCTATCTTTAAAGCAGATGTCTGGAGAAGAGTAAAGGCAAAAATCAGACAGGAGAATTGTAGCCTTCCCTTCACTACCTGATCTGGTATTTTATCCAGCATCTTGTATTGAAAATGAACGATCTCTTCATATCAGATTTCGAAGTCTATATTTTTTCTCTAAATATATATATATGTATACATATATATTATATATAATATAAAAGCTAATATAAACTTATATTTATAAATATAACTAACTTATTTATATATAATATATATATAAAATAGCCTTGAGATGTTAGGATTCTAAAAGTTCCTATTTTCAAAGATGGCTTATGACATTTCTTTTTAAGTTTTTTTCATGGTTAATAATCAGTTCTTCTTTAAAATTTGCAGAGATTTTTCTACACAAAAAGCAAGGTAGTTACTTATTTAGGACAAGTTTAAAGGCTATAGGCAACAATCAATCATTTACTGCATGTCCATTTGACATGAATTTGACCCATTGCCCTCTGTAGGGTTAATGTTACATTTATACAATTTAAGTTAAGAACTATGGACCATTTTCAAGTTGACAAGTATCAGATTTTATTATCTGATACAATGATTGTCCCCTAGATGGAGTTAGAATTTTATTTTAATCATTCACTATATGGAAAGACTCTTTGTTCATCCCATTCGGAATGCAAAATTTCTTTTTTCTTTAAATTTCAGTGTGCCATAATAAATTACAGCATATTTTTAAATTCCATGCAGATCAGCAAGTATAAAAACAGAAATGGGAAAAACCAACAAATGTTTAGCCACCATATTTCAACACAGTAATTATCTTCTCATACAGGGTAAAGCCTCATATTTTTACCTCATAACCTATTAGATTACTGAATTTACTCACAACCTTATCATGCTATGCTAGAATTTCTATGAAAATTCTTGTCTATATAGCAAGAGAGTGTCTTTTCTCCATGCCAGATGCTAAACTGAATGATTCATTTTATGATTGAAAGATTCAAACCTCAACAAGACAGACCCAATTTATATGATTTGTATTAAAAAATTATTTCCCCTTTCATTGCTTCACTCAAGATAGTGCTACCTCAGACTTCTGCTCATTAGATTTCTTTCCTTCAATTGTTTCACATATCTGAGACTTGGCGATCCTTCTTGTTAAGAGAGGCAGACAAATAGGGATTCATTCCTGGTGATATCCCATGGACAAGTCATTTCGACTTTGGTTGGGAAAAGCAAAACAAATCATTCAGATTAGTATTTTTAAGAAAAACATGGGTTTGTTAAATTGACATAAAATGGTAACATTCAATGAGAATGTCATGTGTGTGGTACATGTCAAATAGTGTATCCTTCCATCTAGCTATTTTTTCTCCCTGATTCTTGGTTGACACTCATTTGTTGGGTCTGTTTCTGCTTCCCACTATGTCTGTTCCCAAAAATAGGCCCAATCAAAAGAAAACTAGTTAATCTAAGCAATCTCTAACATAGACTTTTTATAACTCAGTCTTGAAATAAGTGTGAATTACAGAATAGTTAGTTTTTAATTTAAAATGATTATTATCTTGTGAGGAAGTATCGCAGTATTTTTCTTCCTCACTGATCAGCAGGAAAAACAAGACATAAACTGGCAAATGGTATCTGGAATACATACAGATAAATGTATGCATTTATACAAGTATGTAATACACTTTATATATAAATATATATATTTAATCAGAGTAAGCCTGCATAAGCTGTGTCTTAAGTGAATGGGGTTTGGACTCCATAGTGTACAACAAGCTCCAACATAATATAACATCTAAGGAGCAAGAGAAATATCTCAATGACATAGGCATATACGGTGAGGAGATTGAAAGGAGAAGTACACCCCTATTTCTGGTAAGAACATAAGATAAAACCACATTCTCTGTGTTAGTCAAGGACTAGCTTTTATCTGCTTGATATGTACATAGCTCAGTTTGATTGGCCACTTGATTCTCATCATGAAAAACTCTCACTAGAAATATTTCATAGCTCTGAATATGCCCAAATATATTATATTTGCAGTGTAATATATTTGCAAATGTAATATGAATATAAATGAAAAATCTAAATATATTTGCAAATGTATCTTGTCTCGTGTGTGTTTATCACTGCACATCTCGGGCCTGGGTATACGCATGTTAATAGTTTTGACTCTCATGCTTGTCATCTATGGACATATCCTTCAGGAATTTCTTCCTTCCATAGAACTGGAAGCTCAAATATTCTTGAGCTAGCTATCATAAATATTTAACAGAGAAATGCAAGCTCTGATAAAAGAACATATCGTTGGGTTTTTATATTTTTCCACGTTTATTGAGATATAATTGACATACAACATTGTGTAAATTTAAGGTGTACAACGTGTTGATTTTATGCACTTATATATTGTAAACAGCTTTTTAAAAACTGGATCTGAAAAATTTAGGCGGTGTTGTACACACAGAACATGCATAATTCAGTGAAAGTAACACAGCTGAGCTATGGGATTTTTTTTTGTTTGTTTAAAAGTAAAATTGTCAGCGAAAAACAGTCACATAGATATAAAAGAAATATTGGAGTACAGATTGCCAAATTAGAACTGTAAACTATACTTATTACAGATAACAGACAAAAGTTTCTGAAAATTGAGCAATTTCTAGAAAAACAAACTGCAATTGGAATGGTTTAGGGCTAGCTTGATACATGAATATTGCATCTTCCTAATTACTCAATATTGAAGAATTTGTTAATTCCTAAATAAATTTATTAATCAATCCCTAATTCCTAAATTATTAATTTATTAATGCTGCATCCATAAACTGTTTAAATTTTCTAAACTCTTGAATTAATTATTTTTCTTTGCAGTCACATGAGTTAGGTAATTTTAAAACATGATGCTGAATTTAAGTACCTTGAAATATAATTGACAACTGGCTTCCTAATTGTCATGAAGATAAGTCAGTTCTAAGTTACTTATATGTAGCAGCACTTTTGATGAATTGCACATTGTCACATATCATGAGGTAAGTAATTGGTTCATTTGAGGAAAGGGAAAACCTTAAAGCCAATTCAACAAGAAAAAGATGCACAGATTTCCAACTTTCCCATTACTTGCATTATAGAGAACTGTCAGGATACACATCATTTGTTTGACAATAAGTGTATGTTCGTGATTTCATAAATGAATTCTCTTCTATATTGCTATAATTGTGTATTCTAACAACAAAAGGGGGACAGTGACTTTATCCATGAGAAGTTCTACTAGATGATCTGGTTCCAGCCTCGTCTGGATTTAGGTTCCAGCAATTCACAGGAGTTATCTGGCATCAGCTGTTGGGCAGATCCTGGAAGTCTTGGTGACTATGGAACATTGCAGCCCTGCTACCAGGATGTGGAAGCCACAGGAGATATGGGAAACAGAGGTTGCATGCATGCCCTCTGTTTGAGAAGGAAGAGGCAGGATCCATTCAACAACTGTCCAGACAACCTAGATGAAGAGCCCAGAGCCTTTTTTGGATAAGCAACTTTTTGCATCACAGTAACGTCAGTGTTAATGGTGACATAACTAAAATACAACATTCTGATATGAAAGCATTCCAGTTACTATTATGTGTAATAAACCACCCCAAACTGAGTAGTATAAATTAATATTTGATTACTCTTATGAACTATTTCATCAGAAATATGGGCAGATACTATAATCTGTTTCCACTCTATGATACAACTCAACAGTGTAGCACTGGCATCATCTGGAGCCATCTTCAATCAAATGTCTGAAAATTGATGTGTGCTGGCATAGGGAACCTTGGCTAAGCTGTCAATCCTTAACAACCATACCTAGCTATTCCATGTGGCCTTTCTGCAAGGGCCAGTTTAAATTTCCTCACACAATTCTGTCTGGGTTCAAAGAATAAGCATCCAAATAAAGAAAGGCAGAATTTCATGACATTTTTATAACACAGGCTCAGAATTCAGAAACATCACTTTTGCCATATTCTATTGACCAAGGAGGTCAGAAAAGCCCATCGGATATAAGAGAGGGTGAAGTCAAGGGAATCCTCTTGATGGGGGAACATCAAGGTTCTAGAAGCACCAAGGGATACAGAATATTGCTTTGGCATCTTTGGAAAATATAATATGCTACAGAGAGTTAAAAGCACTGACATCATACACTTATACTCAAATTATTGTAAAAATATTTGAATTTACTAGCTTCATTTCCCACTTTTAATTAAATTAATTTTGTTTTTTCCTGGAAAGCATTATTGTCAGATAGATAGCAGACTTAAAACAGAGAGTTGAGACCACCTTGGAAAAGCAAAAAAGGTTGAAAATTCTGAAAGTGCCAAGCACTGTATATTTGTCTATTAATTGACTCATATTGAAATAAACCTAAAACAGATATTAACCTTGGCCTAAGAGGATAATAAAGCTTCCTTTCCTTCCTTTCTTATTTTCTTTCTTTTCTGTTTCTTTTTGAGCAAAGCAAAAAGAAAATAAAAAGAACTCAATCCATCAGCCTTTGATTTGGGGGTTGTTTTTGGATTTCTAGAGAAACTTGTGAGAAACTTTATGAAGAGTAGATTTTGTCATCTGGGATTTTGTGTTATGTTTGTCCTTTTCATAGCAGTAATCTTCAGTTTTGGGTTTTGAAGAGACCAAGGCCATCAGAAAGTTTCTTGTGGGAGCTAATTACATAGGATTTGTTCTACTTAATAAGAAGGTGACAAGTAAACAAGGGCGTAATGAATTGTATGTGCTAAATTTCCTCTCATATTGTTTGATTCAAATCAATAGGGTAGGAAGGCTGACAGTGATTGATTCTATTTTTCCAGATCACAGAATTTGGTACGTAACGGTAGAGAAGCAAAGATATTCTAATAATATTTAAATATAATATGTAAACGTCACTGAATATTATAATTATTGAATTTATTAACAGATCACTTTACATTATAGTTATACTGTGGAGGCCTTGGTTAGCATTTTCAATACTGTTGTTTACACTTAATCAAAAGACTTGTCAGTTTTTTGAGTCAACAATACAATTTCATTTGACAGATCCTTGGTATTTAAAATGGAAGTGAATTTAGGATTGAGTAGAAAATGATCAAATGCATCAAAACAGAAGTAGCAAAAAATGATGATTTTAAAGTGTGCTATTTTTACTTTGAAATAATCTGTATAGTTGATTATCTGGTTCTTTAATTTTCCTTTAACATAAATGACAATAGATATAACCTCTCTAATCCATATATGTTTTAAAACCTAAACTCATGCTAATAGATGTAAACCGACCCCTGGATTTTACTTCCTGTTGTTATGTCAGAGTTTACTTTCAAGTAGAACAGACAGGTGACTGCTCATCAGCTGACATCCATTATCATGTAATTGTAGGTTGATTAAGATTGATTTGTGACTCTACTGCTCTAATTAAATATTTGAAATGTCACTGTATCTTACTGTGGGTTATGAGAGAGATATATTTTATTTATAAACTATGTTCCACTTTGATCTCAGTTTAGCCCACTATTAATTTAATTTGTATCAAAATATCCTGTGTACATCCTAATAGTACATAGCATTCCATATGAAAAAGGCTCTTCCATTCAAAAAAAAATTTCTCACATTTTTGATTCCCACAAAAACTTTCAAGATATATGTGTAACTCCCAAAAGGCATAGGCTTTTGGAAATAAGGCATTTATATGTACCAAGATTTTATTATTGTTCATCAAAATTAAAAGAAATGCATAAAAATCCCTAAGGAGAAAATGTAATATTGAATAGATTTTATAGTTTTTGCCCAAATTTATCAAAGAAAATAACCATTTTCTGTAAAGTCATGTTTCTAATGTGGTACATAGGTTATGTAGATTGTCAAAGATAAAGCAAATTATTTGATTACAGAATTTAAATCATAATCAGAAAAAAATACAGTTTAACAAGATCTCATTATCATCATCACAACCTTTACAGCTGTTTTGTTGAAAGCAAGATTCCATAAGTTGTCTAAAATCCACACATGTCCCAAAGGCCTTCTTAACCATATAATCCGCTGCTGAAGTGAATGAGTACGCTTAATCCAAGAATAAACATTTTTCAGAGATGTGGATTTAAGTGCCCTCATTCACATTCATAGCTACTCCTCTGGTGACACGGAAGAACACATGTGATGATGGCAGCTCTGATCCATAAGAGCATGTCCATCTGAACTTTATAAGCATTGATTTTTTCCTGTTTCTAAGTCAGCCCTATTACTGTATTATGTTCCTAGTCCATTAATATATTGACCTAACTTTAAATTACATGACATATCTCACCCTAATTGCTATAAACCACATCACTTATCTTTCTTTCCCCCTTCTATTTCTAAAGACACCATCTAGTTTAAATTTTGACTTATGCTAACACCTACCTGCTGATTTCTCAGGATCCCTTCTTCTCTAACACCAATCAATTCTCTTGGTTTCAGTGATCATTTCTAAGGACATAACAATTGTATTATATTATTTCACCTCTCAGAAACATTTAGTGGGCTTTTTATACTCTGTTAAAGAAAAAAAAAATACTTTCCTCTCATCTATGTTGCCAAATATATATGGATATAAAAGATACGGCTTCTGTATTTTCTATGCCTCAATACTCTCTGTAGTCAAACCTGCTTCTCAAGAATCTACTCTCACATGTTATTGAGTGAACGTTGAACAAAGGGACTCCTAAAGGGCTACTAGTACTTTATAACTTGGTCACAAACAATTCAAGTCAGCCTTATGAATATTCAATCTCAGAAGGCGTATAGAAACCTGGAGTAGACATTTTTCATTGTTTGTGTAGAGAAACACTGAACCATTAAACAATATTTATTGAGCAGCCAGTATGTGCCAAGCACCTGCTAAATGGTATTAATGTTACCCTCAAAATAGCCTGTCCCTTTTTAATCTCGTGCAGACAGCCAATCTTCAAACAGTGAAGGGAAAGAAGTAACCACACTGAGAGAAGGAAGAGTGACAGTGCTGTTAAGCAGGTGGAAAATTGTAACTAGTTCTTTTATTTCTAGTTCCATTTCCAGTCTCTTGTTAAGTCTGGCGATAACTTGTTTCCTTCATTATTTTGTGAGATGTCAGCATCTCCTTTCACAGATGAGCCTATTGCCCACTTACCCAATACAGGATATGCAAGACATCCCCTGTTTCTCATACAGTGTTGCTTACCTGCTGAGGTCTACGAGCACTGTTGCAGCCAATGATGGGACATGAGTTAAATAGCTTTTAGACTTTGGGATATTTGGGCATCCACTCTAAAACATTATTTTGCAGCCAACTTTGATTTATATCTCACAGTGTACTACCTAATCAGCCAGCCTCTAACACGATAAGCCTGAGGCTTAAGAGCTATATTCCCCTCTTAAAAAATTCTGTTCCTTGGCAACCTGCCTCCTCTTTGCAGGTGCAAACATTTAATGTAACTGATTATCCATGAGAGAATATTAGAGAGTTACAATGATGAGACATAGAGATATTTAGGATCTGAGGGGTAAACACAAGGGATATAGGACCTTATGAGATTAAATACATCTTCATGAAAAGTGAGTAAGTCTTGGTCATCAGAGATCATTAGCCAAACAGATATTCTTTTATTTAAGATTTTTAAAATTTGTTTTCTTACAACCAAAGATTCCTGACTGCAGTGATGTTTTCAATGTTACATAAGTACTGTTGGAATAATTTATGTACTCCATAAAGTAAATTAAGAACACAGCATTACTTCTCCGATACGATATCCCTACAGAGACCTTCACTCACTGTCCTTTTTTTTTGGTGAGGAAAATTGTCTCTGAGCCAACATCTGTGCCAGTCTTCCTCTATTTTGCATGTTGGATGCCACCACAGCAGGGCTTGATGAGTGGTGTGTAGGTCCACGCCCGGGATCTGAACCAGAGAACCCGGGGCCACTGAAGCAGAGCGTGCGAACTTAACTACTATACTACCACCAGGACAGCCTCTCTATCTTTTTTCACTAATACTAATCCTTCCCACACTGAAATTATCTCATTTATCTGGTCATTGATTTCACCTAGAACATATGCTTTGTCTGTTTGTTGACTGGTGCTTTAACAGACTAACTTCTACTTTTCCTTCATTTATGATATGGACTTGTATTCTCCAGTTGCTTTCTTTGACTACACACTCCTTCCTGATTTATGTTAATAAATTTTTCTTAAGTATCCCTCTTAGGTGCAGCTATAGCACCCTTTCCAAACTTATATCATAACATCAGTAAAATGTTGTATAGATTCCTTTTTTTTTTGTCTATGTCACTAGACTGAGATAGTGTGGAAAATGAATTCTAATAATTCTTGCAATATCCGTATAAAGAAAATTTGGCAGATATTAGATATTGGGTAATTATATGCTGAGTGAAAGAACATTCTGCCTCAGTTGTTTTGGTCTAGGCAAAGCGATTGCATCCTTTTATCACTAAGTTCTATATTGCTATAGATAGGACTTTGCTATAGATAGGATAGATATTGCTATATATAGGATTAACACTGCCCTGGATTTGAATTTCAGCATAGCAATTGTAGGGCTTTGAGCAGGCCTTTATACAACAATGAATCCTAGTTTTATCACCTATAAAAATAAATAGCCAGTTTATATTCTTTCACATTTAACATGATGAAGCTACCAAAGATAGAAGGGAGAGGGGAGAGAGGGAACAATAAACATAAAGTATATAACGTAAAACTGCGAAGGAACTGAAGCACTGCCCCAACTCCTAAGCTACGTGGACAGCTTTCTTTTTGTGAAGTGTGTAGTTATAATATAGTGATGTGGAGGGTAAAGGACACTGATGAATGGAAGGAGGCAGTATCAGAAATCAACAATAAAACAATAATGTCATTACTTTTTTCCTATCTCTGTCCCAGACCACCACACCACCGCCCTATGAATCCTCTTATTGTTCATTGGATTCTTCACTTTGCTACCTTCTTCAAAGGGTGGCTAGTACTAAGTCTTTGTATAGACTGAGTTCTTTCATTTTCCTTTGTTGTATCTGCATATTCATCTTTAATTTCTTTGACTTCCTCTTGGATTTTCCCCTCATTTTCTATGTTGTTAAGAATCAACTTAAGAGCTTTAGCATGCATAGTAATTAAAGATGGAAAGAGGGGCTTGCCCTGTGGAATAGTGGTTAAGTTTGTACACTCTGCTCTGGCACCTGGGTTCGGATCCAGGGCACAGACCTAGACCACTGGTCAGCCATGCTGTGGCGGTGACCCACATACAAAGTAGAGGAAGATTGGCACAGATTTTGGTTAGCTCAGGGCTAATCCTCTTCAGCAAAAAAAAGAGGAAGATTGGTAACAGATGTTAGCTCAGGGCTAATCTTCTTTAGGGGCAAAAATAGAAAGATGGAAAAGAATATTATGGTGAAAACATCTATTGGTATATTGCAATTCCTCAAAGAATTTTCTTTCACCCCACGGGTAATTTGAAAGTTTAAGTACTGCATTTGATCAGATAAAGAATGGTTTATAATGTATTAACCCCACCTGAGCTAAAAGTATTTTGTTGTTAAAAAGTTAATTTAGTTTTTAAGTGACCATTTAACACATAAAAGGATGCTCGACTTATTAATTATCAGGAAAATATAAATAAATTCACAGTAGGAGTCTGCAGTACTGATCCTGCCTGAAAATGTTAGCACTAAATATGTGGTAGCTGTCATTATTTCCACGTCTATGCTCTTATTCAGAGTCCGTATTGCTTACCAGTTCTTCTCCTCTCAAGAAACCATACTATTCGTTTGTACTTTCATGAGGCCTCTCCAGATTGCCCTCACATCTTGATTTATATTTTCTCACTATTAACTTCAGATGATTATGTCATATTGCCATCCCTAGTTTGTAAACTCTTTATATATTTAGTAGAACCTAGCTTATTTCCTTATACTAAACAAATATTGGTTGAATGACTAACTACTTTATCCATTTATTTTAGTTATCATGATCAAAATTTTGAGTTAATTATTCCTCTGTCCTCAAAAGCTAAAGCTCCACTCCTTGCATATGATGTCCCCAGCATCTCATGTATTATTTGATTTTCTCCAAGGTTACATGACTAAACCTCCAATAAACCTCTTGGATTCCAGTTATTGCTCCCCCTTTGAAAATATATTTCTATGAAGAAGATCCAAAAGTAATGCCATCCTCACCTTACAGCTTTTAACCTTCTTTCATATTATCATTTTTTTAGTCTCCACAGAAATAACGTTGATTATTGTTAACTTTATTCTGCAAAAGAAAAACAATCTTATTTAAAAGTACTTACTTCAAAACATATACTTATTTTCACGCATTGTTTTACTCCTGTAATATATACAAGTCTATCCAATACATTAATTCATATATCTTCCTTTAAATCCTTTGATCACTTACTTAGCTAAATCTCTAAATCAAGATTGTAAGTATGAATGATTGCTTCTCTATTTCCTTTTAAATGATAACTATTTTTGATAATCTTTGTCAAATGAAATTTTAACTAGGTTAAATTCCAATCCAAGTGATTAAAAGACATCACTTTAGAAATAATTAAAAGATAATTCATGCTAATTCTGAAACCAAACCACTGAAGTCTGGAACTTAATAATAGCGTTTAGTTTTCTAGCTAGATAAGGGACTAATTATTTGAAGATTTAACAATGCCAGGTCCTGTCAAATTCCTCAATGGTTACAGAATCTTGTGAATAACAAGGTAATAAAATCCTTTAACTTTAGTACAAATGTGTGCTCTAAAAAAATACCAAGACTCAAATTGGAGTCTAGAAACCAATGAGTTAGTGTAATGCCAAATGCACATAAAAATAGGTTCTGCAAATTTCCCAGGAGAGATGATTCATTACTTTGAAGAGGTCGATCAGAAAGATGTTACACTGAGTTATTTCCTCTAGTTTCTCTCATTTATCCTTCACTTGCCAGTATATGTGAGAAATACAGTGTCTGGACTGATATTTCTGCGTAATGTTCATCTTTTGCTCTCAGTTCCTGGGGCTTTGAACATGCATGTGTGTATTTTTGCTAGGAAATGATGGCATAATCAATTTTTGAATAGTGATGCTTTCTGAGTAATTATTGAGTAATTAATCATCTAGCATTATTTAAAACTGCCCATATTCGCAAGTGAAACATTCATGCTTTGAAATCTTGTCTGAGGCCCATCAACACATTAAGAGTGAATTATTTTATGTAAGTCTATATTTGTTTACAATTTCAGTTTTTATTTCATTGTACTAAAGATATTTATTGTGGTCAGTATCATCCATGCTTAGGATTTTTTTCTGTTTTGAGAAAAAATGTCACTGGGATTTTGATAGGGATAGTATTGAATCTGTGGATCAATTTGGGTAATATTCAGATTTTAAGAATATTAAGCCTTCCAATCAATGAACACAAGATATCTTTCTATTTACTTGCGTCTTCTTCAATTTCTTTCATCAATATTTTGGAGTTTTCAATATCCAAGTCTTTCACTTCCTTGGTTAAATTAATTCCTAAATATTTTATTCTTTTTGATGCTGTTGTAAATGGGGTTATCTTCTTAATTTTCTGTTAGGTTAGTTCATTGTTATTACATGGAAACACAACTGATTTCTGTATGTTGATTTTCTATCTAGCAATGTGACAATTCATTTATTAGTTCAAATGGTATTTGGGTGAAGTCTTTAGGGTTTTCTACATAGAAGATCACATTATCTGCAAACATATAATTTCATTTCTTCCTTCCCAATTCGAATGTTTTTCATTTCTTTTCCTTACCTAATTGCTCTGTCTAGCACTTCTAGTCCTATGTTGAATAGAAGTGGTGAGAGTGGTCATTGTTGCCTTGTTCTTGATCTTAGAAGACAAGCCTTCAGTTTTTCACCACTGAATATGATGTTAGCTGTGAAATTTCCATATATGGCTTGTTGATAGTTTTTCTCATGAAAGATTGTAGAATGTTGTCAAATGCTTTCTTTGGGTCTATTGAGATGATTCTATGATTTTTATCCTTCATTCCATTAATGTGATATATCACATTATTTGATAAGCCTCTGTTGAATCATTCTTATATCCCAATAATAAATCCCACTTCATCATGATTATGATTCTTGTAATATGCTGTTGAATTTGCTTTGCTAGTTTGAAACCATAAGAGATTCCAAATAGCCAAAGCAACCTTGAGAAAGGAGAAAGCTGGATGCATGAATTTTCCTCATTTAAAAATATATTATAAGGCTACAGTAATTAAAACAGCATAGTGCTGGCATACAAATAGACATATAAACCAGTGGAAGAGAATAGAAAATACAGAAATAAACCATGAATATATGGCCAATTTATCTTTGACAAGAATGCAAAGAATACGCAATGGGGAAAGGACATTCTTTTCAATAATGGTGCTAGGAAAACTGGATATCCAGATGTAAAAGAATGAATTGTATCCTTATCTTACACCATGCAAAAAAAATCAACTCAAAATGGATTAAAGACTTAAATGTAAGACACAAAAATATAAAATTCCTAGAAGAAAACATTGGTGGAAAACTTCATGACATTGTTCTTATCAATGATTTCTTGGATGTGATGCTGAAAGCACAAGTAACAAAAGCAAACATAAACAAGTGGAAGCATATCAAGCTAAAAAGCTGCACAGCAAAAGAAGCAATCAATAGAGTAAAAAGAAAATCTATGAAATGGGAGAAAACATTTGCGAACCATATATCTTATTAGAAATTATTCTGCAAAATATAGGTAACTCCTACAACTCAATAGCATAAAAACAAATAACCCTGTTTAAAAAATGGGCAAAGGACTTGAATAGACATTTCTCCAAGGAATATATGCAAATGATCACAAGTATGTGAAACTAGACTAAACATGAATAGTCATTAGTGAAATACAAATCAAAACCACAATGAGGTACCACTTCCCACCTGTTAAAATGGCTGAAAAAAAAAAAGAAAAAGATAAGTGTTGAGAATGTGAAGAAAATGGAATGTTTGTATGCTATTGGTGGGGATATAAACTGGAGCAGCTACTATTGAAAACAGTATGGAGGTTGCTCAGAAATTGAAAATATGGCCCAGAAATCCCATTTCTGTATATATATCCAAAAGGATTCAAATCAGAATCTCTAGGAGTTAGCTGCATTCCTTGGTTATTGAAGCATTATTCATAATAGTCAAGCTATGGAAACATCCTAAATATCCATCAACAGATGAGTGGTAAAGTAAATGTGGTATATACATACAATGGAGTAGAAGTCATCTTTCACAAAGAAGGAAATCCTACTATATGTAGTAACATGCATTAATGTGGAGAACATTATGCTGAGTCAAAAAAGCCAGTTACAGAAGAAGAAATATTGAATAATTGCTCCCATATGAGGGACCTGAAATAGTCAAACTCATAGAAACAGAATAGAATGGTGGTTTGCCAGGAAGGAGGGGAGGAGAAAACAGAGAGCTGCTGTTCAATGGGTATATAGACATAATTATGCAAGAAGAAGTTCTATATGTCTGCTCTACAACACTTTGCCTATAGTTAACAGTACTCTCTTGTACACTTAAAAATTTGTCAAGAGAGTAGATCTCATGTTATATATTCTCTCCAAATAATAATTAAATAAAAGCTTATCCATTCCTAGCCCAGAACTAAGATAGAAGGTTATCCATGAGAATTTATGGAGTTACTGAATATGATTTTAGCAAAGAGTTGGTGGTCTCTGATACCACTAAATATAAGTGCACATCTTGAATTCCACACTTGCTAAAATATAAATCTCTTGAAATATCAATTAAACAATTAAGGTATATTTCAGAAAGGAACACCAGAATTGAAATTAGGCCAATCCCAAACTAGCTGAAGCTATAGAATAAAAATTGAACTATAAATCAGGACATCTGTTTCCTAGAAGTAGCTGAAGTTAATTTTTGAACTGGGAGTGCTCCTTATACTCAAGGCTCTTAATCCAACCCATCTCCAATAATCTTTCCTATGTTATGATTTCACCTTTCCAGAAAATTCTCTGTTCATATAATTCACCCTCATGGTTTTCTCAACACAATTCATTCACGCGGGCCTTCTCTCTTCCTTTAATCTCTTGTCTCTGTCTAGAGCTTCTACTTTTGTAGTTCAATTTGTAAGACTTTCTTCTCTTTTCTTCTACACCTAACTGCTAGGATAAAATGTATTTTCCTCAGAGTAGCCAACATTGTCCCATTCAAGATTAGAATCCAATCACAAATATTCTTATGGAGGTTCATAATTTTCTTCAAATTTGTATAGTTACTTAGGTTATTTCTTATATTTACTTGCTTAGCTATGTTCAGTCATTACTGGGAACATATTTATTGTATGCAGTGGTTCTCACATAGTAAAAGCACAATAAATATTTGTGGAATGAATGAATAAAAGAAAGATTGAATCCTAAATGAGGCCACATTACTTTACCTCAAGTGTTTGTTTGTTCATTTGGTTTGGTTTGGTTTTATTTTGTATTTCAAAATTATTTTTACTGCATTAATGCACTTAATGAACTTGGAATGAGGGCTGGCCCCATGGCCGAGTGGTTAAGTTCGCACGCTCTGCTGCAGGCAGCCCAGTGTTTCGTCAGTTCGAATCCTGGGTGCGGACATGACACTGCTCATCAAACCACGCTGAGGCAGCATCCCACATGCCACACCTAGAAGGACCCACAACTAAGAATATACAACTATGTACCAGGGGGCTTTGGGGAGAAAAGAGGAAAAAAATAAAATCTTTAAAAAAAAAAAAAGAACTTGGAATGAAATGACTTAGCAAAGCTCTCCTTCTAGCTACCTTCCTTCCAAAAAAGAGTGAAATAAAGTAAGGGTTTTAGAGTGTATTCTATATTCTCACATTTTATTTTAATATTATACTTTTGTGGAAACAAGGCAAAATTAAATAGTTATCATTAGTATAACTTAAGCAAAATAATATTGGTTTAATTAACTTTATCTGTACATTTTGGGGAATAAAAAAATTTTTAGTTTAATATCACACTTTTGTCAAAAATTATCAAAGTTTTAAGAATGCTACAGGAAATTAATTTTAAATGAATTAATCCTACTTAAGACTAGAGAAGATTTATATGAAGAAAATGAAAATGTGCTATGTAAATAGTACATTATATTGTTACAAACTTGTGAAATGACCTAATGAAGTCTCCTCTTCCCAGATTTTATTATTAATTGATCTTTACATATATTTCCTACAAAATAACACAGATTGATCTTAGCAATAGCTTCTCTGTGTATCATCACATAGTATATATAAAATATATAAGTTGAGTTCTCCATTCTGTCTTTGATAAAGCCATCCTCCCAGACCTCCACATTATGTGGAATCGGAGTTTTATGTAAGGTTCCTCTGTTCCCATAGTACCCTGTTCTTCCATCTTTTTTTAAAATTATCCACTCCATTCTAAAAAGTTAATGTCCTGACTCCTTCTCTCATAGAGTGTGATCTACTTGAGGATAAGAAACACAGGACTTTTATTTTATTATCTTCAAATCTAACACTTCATTGTTAACATAACTGAAATCAGGTTTTACAGGCAAAGTGACATAGCTAGATAAGGGACTGATTGAAAAGTTTATAGGGGTTAGAATACCTTCCAGATATCTATGAAAGCAGGAGAGTAGAGGCTCTGTTGAATGTGGGTAGGAAGAAAACACAAACTGAGAGCAGTTTGGCAGGCAGCCAGGAAGAGGCTGAGGCCAACACAGTTGCTTTAATGATGTGACTTGGTGTGAAATCTAACAATGGATGGACTCCCCGTGTCAACGTCACACTCTATGCTTATTCACTTGCTTCAATGACACTCTGAGGAACTACTCACCAATCCAGAACATTAGTCATGAATCACCCCTGCTTTGGGAGTAGGTGATCACTACAAACAAAAGAATAAAGGGCAATAAACCTTGTATTTTAGGTCAAATGATATTATCCACAATTATGGAAAAAATTATCTAAAAGGACATGGAAGTCAGCAGGAAAAGTTTCCCTACTTGCTTTCCAGATGGAAAACTTTGGAGGAGAAAAGTCTAAGATAAATGTAAAGGCAGAAATTAAAATTGATTAGAGGGGCATTGGAGAAAGATGACATGGACAGCAGACAGAAACATTATTTTTTTCAATCACTTTGAATTTTCACATGAAAAAATGAAAAAGCAAAACTAAAAACTCTTGAATAACATTTACACCAAAGCTAGGAGAAAAATTATCCCAACACTCACCCAAAATGAGCAGATACTGACAAATTGTCAACACACACAAGATGTGCATGGTATCAACACCTGTAGAGTACAAAGAAGAAGGAAGCAGAAGGATGGAATCTGGTGGGCTTGAGAAAAGGAAAAACACCCAAATAACCAATAGATAGTCACTGAAAAGCTGGTGAGAAGGGTAGGGTGTTGGCTTCTCCAATGAGAGGTGAAGGTAAGGGGCTCACAGTAAGAAGGACTGAAGGAGCTGGAGAAGTGAGGTCCCTTATAAGTCTTAAAACTGACCCATGAGGGTCACTTTCTAAACAGAAGAAAAAAGGAGATCCAGACCAAAATGGTACCCGTATCAGGAAATCTCAGGACACAAGCAAAAACATTTTTTAAAACTACACAAAATAAATATAAGGAAGAAAATCTGTGACATTAGAAAAATGGCCTCAACTTTGCTTCATTCTAAGAGTTGGAAAACCTAATTTCAAATGGAAATGAGGAACGTAAAAGTATCAATGTAAAATATCATAAAGAAGTAATATGAGACAAAAAAAAAAGAGAGGCAGAGTAAAAGGAGAATTACTTCCCTGCAAACAATGAAAGTATGTCAGAAAGATGTGCACACAAAAATGATTTAAAAGGTAACACACTCGCTCAAAATGAGTTAAAATAAAATGAGAAAATGGGAAAACTATTAAAGCACAACATAAGTCAGAATTAGATAAACTCAGAATGAAGTGACAGAACTTCCAAAAGAATTAGATATAAAAGTAAATTATTTTAGAAATTAAGATTAACTGGAAGTAACACAAGCAAATAAGTATAACAAGTAAAAGAAATAGGAAAAAAAGAAGAATATTCAAAATTCAGATGAAGAGGCTTCCAGCAAATGAATAACATTGGCTGGATATTCCCTCTTATCTGAAACACGTGAACAAACAAAAACAGAAGAAATATAGATGAAACTGCTCTGTAAGGCATTGGACAACAGGCAAAGAAGGACATTCCTGAGAGATGAGAAATAAATGGGATAAGCCCTACAAATGGTCCAGCCTAGTGCTTTGAGACATTCTAGGATGTGGCACAGAGAGGAGGATCCTTGACAGATCATAGCAGACTCTCACAGTTGAAGAGAGAGAATTAAGAACAGCACTGTGTTGTATAGCAGATCTCCAGAACTTATCCATCTTGTATAACTGTAACTTTATACCCATGTACAACAACTCCCCAGATGCTTTTCCCTCCATGTCCTGGAAAGCACATTCTTATTATTTGTTTCTATAAATTTGGCTATTTTAGATGCCTCATATAAGAATCACAGGTGTGTGCATATCCAAACTCATCAAAGTGTATACATTAAATATGTGCACTTGTGTATCAATAATACCTCAATAAAAGATAAACTCTGCCAATTTGATAGATTAAAAAAAAGATTATGGGAAGACCAAGGAGGCTGCATCTCTCAAAACAGAGTACCAAAGAGGTGGAAGATACACAAAGAGAACACCTGGCGATCTGCAGAGGGTGTGCAGCAGAGTTCTGATCAGCCCAGGAGGACACGACCTAAGGCTGGGTAAATAACCAGCTGAAAGGATCAGAGGGGAATGGAAGGGAAGAACTGAAATGGGCTAAGGATGATACCTATTCCCACCAACCTTATTGGCAAACCTCAAAATTCTCATGCATTGACTGTTCAGAATGATCTTGCCTCAACAGTGAGGAATAATTAGCCACAGATTAAATGCTTACCATTAGGTCCCATCTAACATACCCAAAATATTTATGCACCTAATGACAGAGTTTCAGAAAGAACCTGATAACAGAGAAGTAAAAACCAAGAAAACTGATAGAAAAAGATAGACAAATCAACAATGATACTCAGCAATTTCAACATCCTTCTCTCTGTACTTTATGGAACAATAGATGTTGCATTAAATCAGCAAGGTTCTGGTAGACCCGAACAGCATCATCAACCAACACGATCCAATTGGCATTTATAAAACACTCCACCCAACATTCTACAAAAGAACACATAGTCTTTCAAAGGGCTCACTGAACATTAATCAAGACAGACCATGTTCTGAGCCACAAAGCATATCTCAGTGAATTTAATAGGTTCTATGTAATATAAGATATGATCCCTGAGACTAACATAATTAACTTAGAAATCAATAACATAAACATGTCTCAAAACGCCCCCAACATGTGGATAGTGAATAGCACACACTTTTAACAAACCAATCTGTGGAAAAGAAATCAAAAGAGAAGAAAATTTTTTGAACTGAATGATAATGAAAACACAACATATCAGAATTTGTCGGATGCCGTTAAAACAGCATTTAGGTGACTTACAGCACTTTTTTGTTGTTAGTGCCATCAGTCAATTCCAACTCCTAGAGACCCCTGTTTACAGGCTAGCAGAACCCTGCCAGGTCTTCTTGTGCCATCCTCTTACCTTCCCGCAGTTATATCAGACAATGCTCTGATGCTGTTCATAGGGTTCTTGTGGCTCATTTTATTGGAGGTGAGTAGCCAGGGCCTCCTTCCTAGTCTGTCTAATCTAGAAGCTCCACTGAAACCTGTCCACCATGGGTGACGCTGCAGGTATTTGAAATATCAATGGCATAGCTTTCAGTGTCACAGCAACATGGAGCTGCCACAGTATGACAACAGGCAGATGAGTGGTGTGATTCTCTGCCCAGGAAATGAACCTGGGCTGTGGTGGTGGGCCCTGAATCTTGACGACTAGATCACCAGAGCTAGCTATGATTTATAGCACTAAACATCTGTGTTAGCAATAAAGTTCTCAAATCATTTTGAGGAACTCAATAAAGATGTAGAAGATCTGAACAACTCTTTCAGCCAAGTTGACCTAATAGACATTTGGAAATACAGCATCCCAAAGGAGTGTAGAATACACATGCTTTCAAGGACACATAGACCTTTTACCAAGATAGACCATATTGTGACCCATAAAACAGATTTTGATAGATTTAAAATAATTTGTCATATAAAGCATGTTTTCTGATCACAAAGGAATTGCATTAAAAATCAGTAACAGGGGGCTGGCCCTGTGGTGTAGTGGTTAAGTTCATTGTGCTCCATTTTCATGGCCCAGCTTCATGGGTTCAGATCCTGGGCACAGCCCTACACCACTCATCAGCTGTGCTGTGGTGGTGACCCACATACAAAACAGAGGAAGATTGGCAAAATATGTTAGCTGAGGGCTAATCTTCTTCAGCATTAAAAAAAAAAAAATGAGTAACAGAAAGATATCTGGAAAAATACCCAAATATTTGGGGACAAATAGGGCACTTTCAATAATAAATAGGTCAAAAAAGAATTGAAAAGAAAAATTAAATCAACCATACTTTGAACTGAATGAAAGTGAAAGCACAATATATAACTCAGGGTATGCCACTAAAGTAGTATTTAGGAGTATGGAAGGGTCTGGATGTCTATATTAGAAATGAAGTAAAGTCTCAAATTAATGATGTCAACTCCCACTTTAAGAAACTAGAAAAAAGAAAGATAAATCAAGCCCAAAGAAAACAGAAAAAAGTAATAATAAAGCTAAAAGCAGAAATTCATGAAATAGAAAACAGAAAAATGATAGAGAAAAGAAAGAAAGAAATGCTAGTTCTTTTAGAAGATCAGTAATATTGATCAACCTCTAGCCAAACTTATAAATAAAAAAAGAAGGAATACACACATTGCCTATTTCAGGAATGAGAGAAGAATAAGAGGAATGCCTGTCGAGTCACTAAAGATTCCACAGGTACTAAATGGTTAATAAGGGAATATTATGAACAACATTGTGCTATTAAATGTGAAAACAGGTTACAAAGACAGATTCTTTGAAAGATATACACAAAATTCACTCAAGAACAAATAATAGATAAAATGAATGCCCTATGTTTATGAAATCGAATTTGCAGGTAAAAACTGTGTTTCAAAAATAACTCCTGATCCAAATGGTTTCACAGTAAACTCTATCAAACATTTAAGGGAAGAAATAACAATTCCAAAAAAATCTTCCAGAAACTTGATGAGAGTATATCTCCTAACTTATTCTATGAGCACAGGCTTACCTTTATACCAAAACCTTAAGAGGACATTACAAGAAAAGAAATATCCCTCACAAACATATTTGCAAAAATTCTAAACCAAAGTTCAGGTAGTCAAATCCAGCAACACACAAAAATGGTAATGAATATGTCATGGCCAAGTACAGTTTATGTCATAAACACAAGTTCTGCATAACATTTTAAACTCAATCAATATATTTCATCGTATTAAAATTTTGTTTTAAAGGAAAAAGATGATTATCTTCATAGATGCAGAAAAATATCTGACAAAATTGAACATGTATTTCTGATAAATACTCTAAGCAAAGTAGGAATAGAAGAAAACTTCTGTAATCCAATAATGGATATTTGAAAAAATCTACACTTAGCTAATACTTAATGGTGAAAGTTTTAATCCTTTCCCCTAAGATCAGGAATGAGACAAAAATGTCTGCTCTTAGCACCCCTATTAACATTGTGCTGGGCGTTATAGTTATTGTTAAGAAAAAGGAAGGAATAAAGACCAGATTGGAAAGGAAGGAGAAAAATTGTTTTGATTTATACAGGACATAGTTGTCTATGTAGAAATCTGATAGAATTGACAAAAATTTACTAGAACTAATACGTGAGTTTAGTAAGGTTGCAGAAAACAAGATCAAATATTCAGATCAATTGTGTTTCTATATATTAGAAACAAACATTTGAAAAGTGAAGTTTAAAAATAATACCCTTTATAATAACATTAAAACACATGAAACAAAATTCTTAGAAACATATCTGACAAAAATGTGACAGATTTCTCTGAAAGTCTTTCACTGAAAATGACAAAACATTGCTGAGGAAACTTAAGACCTGAATAAATGGAGCTGTGTACTATGTTAATGAATCAGAACACTGAGGGTGTTTAGATGTCAATTCTCCCATAATTGATCTCTAAATTCAATACAACCAGTCAAAATCCCAGTAGATTTCTTGGTGGAAATTGACAAGCTAACTACAAAATTCATATGAAAATACAAAGGACATAGAACTTTGAACAACTTTGTAAAAGGCAAACTAACACTATCTCACCTTAAGACTTTACAAAACAGAACTATCTAAAGACTATTACTGGAGTAAACATATCAAAATTGATCAATAAACAGAATAAAGATTTCAGAAGCAGACAATGCCTGGAGAACTGATTTTGACAAACACATAAAACCAATTCAGTGGAGAAGGGATAGAAAGTCTTTTCATCAAACAGAGCTAGAACTTTCAGATATCTATATGCAAAAAAATTAACTTTGCTCCATACTTAGCCTAACACTATATAGACAAAATTTAACTCAAATGTGTCATAGACCCAAGCGTAAAACCTAAAACTGTAAAACTTCTAGAAGATAGATAACCTTGGAGAAAACTTTTTCACTTTTGGTTAAGCAATGATTCTTAGACATGACACCAAAAACATGGCTCCAAAAGACCAATTCGATGACTAGATTTCATCAAAGTTAAAAACAAAATTAAAAAAATGAAGGCACAGACTTGAGGAAAATGTTTACAAATCAAATACAATAAAGGCTTTGTATCCAAACTATATAAGGAACTCTCAAAACTGAACAATGACCTATAACCCACCAATAAAAATGGACAAAATATTCCTATTAGACATAATTACCAAAGAAAATATATAGATAGCAAACGAGCACACAAAATGGTGCTCCACATCGTTAGTCATTAAGAACATAAAGATGAAAACTAAAATGAAATCCCCTCCACGCTTGTTGGAATGGTTAAAATTAAAACAACAATTCCAATGTTGGTGAGGATGTGTAAGAATTGAAACTCTCATATAATTCTGGCTGGAATGGAAATGAAAAATGGTGCAATCCCTTTGGAAAGGGTTTGGCATGTTCTTAAGAAGCTAAGCATGCACATACCATATAATATCACCATCCTGCTTCCAGGTACTTATCCAAGGAAAACGAAAGCATATATGCATAAAAGAGTTATAAACAAATGTTCATAGCATCTTTACTTGTAACAGCATATAGCTTAAAATAACTCAAATGTTCATCACAGGTAAATGAATAAACTATAGTATACAATACAATGCTGTTCAGCAATACAAATGAATGAAATATGTCCATGAGAACATGGATGAATCTCAAGATAATTATGCTGAGGTAAAGAAGCCAAATAGAAAGAGTACATTCTATGTGACTCCATTTATAAAACATTATAGGAAATACAAACTGATCTATAATGGTAGAAAAGAGATCAGCAGTTAGCTGGGGAGAAAGACAGTTTGAAGCAGAGAGACGGGGAGAGGAATTCAAAGGGGCTTGAGGAAACTTTTGGGAGCTAATAGATTGGTTTGTTATTCTGATTTTGGTCATGGTTTCATAGGTATATACATATGTGAAAACATTTCATATCAAAATTTGAAGAAATGTGATGTGTTATATTTTTCATTAAGATGTTTTTACATGAGAGATGAAGGGAATACCATATTTAGCCACAAATTCTTTCTGGATATAAAATCTCAAGTTATTAATAAACCAAAATATGTTTTCTCATTTATGATTTCTCAAAAAACTCTATATTGAATTTCCAAAGGCGTAAATAAACATTTAACTACACACAAAAAGTTAACAAACCACCATAAATTCACAAAAAACAGGGCAGAACAACAAGTGAAACACAATTTCTCAATCTGAAAAGGTATATATTGTGCATTGTCCTCTATAAGCAGAAGGCCCATATTAAAATAGAATATCTGAGTTCAGACAAAAATTATTTTTCAAGATATTGGCAATTTTGGGTTCTATAAAGAATGATATAAACAGTATGTAATTCAAAGGGCCAGCATATTAATTTAAAATATTCACTAAAACATTGAAAATTGATCAAAATAATAAGGCAGTATGTGTAATTAAAATTATTTTACAGTATATTGTGTTTTATCTTACATACAAGGGCATAAGGAAATTTAATTGTGGGAATTGGTACATGAAAGCATTACAAAAAATCTGAGGAAAGTCCTAAGGGGTTAAGAAGATGATGATACAGATTTGGTTGTTATCTAACTTCAGGTGAAATATATGCCTTTTTCTTCCCTTGATAAATGCATACTGAGTTAAAGACACTTATGTATTGTAAAACCAAAACGTTATCATACTGATTGTTTTATAAATTTCAGGATTAATAAGGCAGCACCGTAACTGGCATGTATTCTAACTGATGCTCAAGTAAAAGTAGATATTATTACTCTTGCAAACACCTAAATATGTACATATAATCTAGTTAGATATTAGTAACCAGAAAGTGCTTGGTTCTGAACATTACGTTATTTTTAGAGGGAAGAAAGGCATTTTCAGGTGTAGCCCAAAAAGCAAGTCAGTGGAGTTTCTGACACATTTTGGCAGGTGGTCAGAAAAGAGATATGCAAAGGTGAATCAGTGGAACACACAACTTCAATCATCTGTTTAAACACAAAAAGAGATTTTGAAATGATAGACATTAGCACAAAGCTGAAAAACACAGCTATTATAATTATGGCGATTCCATCACAGAAGGAATATTATGAATGAAGGGCATTGTTCACATTTACTGTGCTGAAAAATACTCTGGTAAACTCTGAAACTAGTAACATGCTAAATAAGTGAAAGTTTACTTTCTCCATATAGTTGATCAGACTCTGAATCAGTTATTGAGAATAGCATTCTCCTGCAGCCTGGTGGTGTCGTGGTTAAGTTTGTGTGCTCTGCTTCAGCAGCCTTGGGTTTATGGGTTCGGATCATGGGTGCGGACCTACGCACCTCACATCAAGCCATGCTGTGGCAGCGTCCTACATGCAAAATAGAGGAAGATTGGCACAGATGTTAGCTCAGGGATAATCTCCCCATCCTCCCCCCACAAAAAAAGAAAGAGAGAGAATAGTGAGAATAGCAGTCTCTTTATAAGTGTTTATGTGTCTATAAAGGGTATTTGGTGAAGCTTTCAACCTCAGTGAAGCCATATCCCCACCACAATCTGAAACCACCTACTTAGGAGTCCAGGAAAGAGTATTAGTTTTGCTTTGACAAGTTCCAAATTTTTATTCAGGATAATCCTAGCACCAATTTGTTCATTTCTATTCCAAAGATTCCATGGGATTAAGCAAGTTGGCTGTTCTGGTTACATATTCAAACATTCACTTACCATGTTATTTTAGGAGGTACACTATAGACAGTAAAAACCACAGTAAAGAAAATAAAACCAGTATTTTAAATACCTGAAGCTATTCTGTTTGGTTTTGTTTTACTGTTTCTTTCTTCTTTACCATTTCAGAGTGTACTTTCAATCCATTGTGAATCTAGCATTTTGGCAGCATAGTGATTTTATGTTTTGTGAAGAAATAATTACTTTTCAAACAAAAAAAGAAAAAAAATTACCTTATCGAAGTTTTACCCTCCTAACTACCTGGACCCTAGGTCATAGATAACCTACTCCGTCTTGCCTCTGGATGAATAGAACAGGTCATACTTTAGAGAAAGGAGGGGTGTTGGTTTAAACAGATGGCTTTGTGTCCTCCCTCATTCAAGGGGAACCATGGCAACAAGCAAAGAGGGGGTGTTGCTTAGCAACTGAAAACATTAATGAAGAGACTTCCAAACTGTATTTAGAAAAGAAAAAGTGCTTTGGAAGAACTTCAGGACCTGCCGTAAATGTATACCAAAATTCATTTATGAAACATGCTGAGTCCATAACCAGAAAGCTGGAAAGCATAATCCTTTATAATGGAAAAATATCAAATAAATGACATATTGAACATTTTCTCTAAAAATAATTTTTGCGTTAATAACACCAACTATAAGAAAATATAGCAAAAATATTAAAACTACAAATGTTCCATCTCGAGATGTAATAATAAAAAAGCTAGGTTAATTACAAAATCTGTTACTATCATATGCTGTAACAGAAAATTAGATTTTAGGTAGGATCAGGAATTTATCAAGTTGAGCTGCTGTGCTGTACCACGTTTGCTAATATACATGATACAGTCACACCAAACATTTCAGGGGGATCTCTCCCAAGGTGGAATTAGGGACTACATTTACAAACCACCAATGTCTGTGTTGGCTAAAAGTATATTTTCCCCTTGAAAATATCTGTCTTACTAGCATTTCCCCCTGTATAATGTCTTAAAGTTAATCTAGAAAAAGTGGCTCATGCAATACATCTTTTCTGAGTTCAGTTGTGAAAACAGAGTCAAACTAGGTCTCTGAGATAGGGGTGTAACTATTTTATTATGGTTGTGTTTTGGGTGTTCCTGTATTTAAATATTAATTTTAACGGACAGACCATGGCAGTTTTCACACAAGAATGTATGTGTATACATTTTCTTATCTAATATATATATATTTTAAGTGTCTACTAGTATATTAGCGCTGGTTTTATAATAATTGTCACATTATCAACTTCATATCTTAAAATGTATTCTTTAATGATTTATAGGTACCAACTTTTTGCTGGGCACTATGGCAAGCATTAAACATAGTGTTAGGGGAAAATGTATTTCTGGGTTTCTCCTCTACTCTACTGCAACACAGAACTTCTGTGCTCTGGTCACCAAATACCTGGATGTTTTCTCATAGCAAGCAATTCTGCAACACCAGCTGGGTGTCCTACAATTCAACTCAACTCTGATATTATCTACCTGGAGATAGAATCAGATGCCATAGGTTAAAAGCTTAGTCTCTCAAGACTGCTCCCCCAACCTCAGATGACAATAACAAGTTCAGGTTGTCACCTGTGCTTCTGACAGACAGGGTATAAACCAGAGGTTCCCACAACCCCCTACTTTGCTAGAGCAGCTCACAGAACTCAGGAAAATGTTTTACTTACTAGATTACCAGTTTGTTACAAAAGAATGAAACTCAGGAACAGTCATATTGAAGAGATGCATGCATAGGGCACAGTATGTGGGAAGGGGTGCTGAGCTTTCATGCCCTCTCTGAGTGTACCACTCTCCCAGCATCTCCAGCACCTAATGGAAGCTTCATTAGGGAGGCCTGATTGATTAAATCATCGGCCATTGGTGACTGATTCATCTTCCAGGCCGTCTTCCCTCTAGGGAGGTTGGAAGTGTGGAGCTAAAAATTCCAACCCTCAAAGCATATGGTTGGTGTCCCTAGCAACCAGCCTCATCCTTTGGGCTTTCCTGAAGTCACCACATTTAACGTAAACTCAGGGGTAGCTGAAAGGGGCTTGTTAGATTAACAAAAGACACCTTTATCACTCTTCTCAGGAAATTCCAAGGGTTTTAGGAGCTTGGTGCCAGGAAAAGGAGGAAGAGCAGATATATATTTCTTATTATAAATCACAATATCACATAAATATTGCTGATCCTCACAAAGTGTCAGCAAGTTGTTAGTTTCTCCAAAGTAAGATGAGGCGATGGAGACTAAGAAAGGTTAACCAACAGGGACATCAGTATAGCACGCTGCTTGTAAACATGGTCTCTAAACCTGAATTACATGAGTTCAAAACTCACCTCTGTGCAGTCCTGTACAAGATTTAATAACTTCTCTGCTCTTCAGTTTCTTGACTTTAAAATATTCCTAAGAGTACTTGCTATGTTAACTTCAGTAAACAAGGGGGCCATTAGACTGAGGTGCTCTAATCCCATGAAGGGTGACACAAGCAAACTGAAATCTAAACCTGTCAATGCCTCAAGGTTAGGAAACTGGAAACCTAAGGACCACCAATTACAAACAGTCAACTAGGCTTTCAAATGCAGCCAGTCAGGAATTTCCTTGCTTATTCTGCCTTTTCTCTGTAGGAGTCTCTCCCCAGCTCCTGTTGGTGGAGGGCTTCTAACCACTTCTGGCTTGGCGCTGCTCGATTCGAATTAATAAATGCTTAAGTAAACTCTGAAAATTTCTAGAATTTCTCAGTATATCTTTTAACACTACATAAGGCTGTTAGGGATTAACACCCATAAAGCACAAATAAATGGATTGTAAAAATTGAATGAATTAATATACATGAAGTTCTCAATGCTGGCACATGCCTTGATGTGTTCCTTCCCGTTGCTTTTTCATGTTGGTATTATTTGTTGGTATGATTATTGTGTGCACTATCCACATAATAAGGGGCTCTTCTGAGATTTAGATGCAGTTGTGATTATCACTAAAAACTATTGATTTAATAAAAGCAATTCAATGTATGTTATATTAGTTTACCAATGGAAGAGGTAATGTTTAGCATCAGAACAATTTTAAAGATTCATTAGTTTAAAATTTTTTTCTTGTGTATAAGAAACGATTCATCCAAAGTAGAGAGTCTGTGTTTTTCTTCTTAGCTCATTTAATTTATTAAGTGTTATGTTCAAGACATTATGCTGTGCATTTTAAGCATATTATTCCCTTTTCTGCATTCCCCAAAATATATTAGCTATGATATACTAAGTGGCTGCAAATTCCCCTATTTGCACATCTCAGAAAGTGGCAGGAGCTGAATTCACATCCGTATCAGGTTTATATTGCTACATAACTACTTACTGCAAATGTAAGGGATTACAGGAATGTCTGTTTACCGTCTTACAGAAAGGCAAGATTGGATTGGCTAGACTGAGTTCTCTCAGGGTCTCAGAGGCTGAAATCAAAGTGTTGGCAGAGCTGGGCACTTGCCTAAAGGCTCTGGTGAAGAATCTGCTTCCAAGCTCATCTAGGTTGTTAGCAGAATCCAGGTCTTTGTGGCTGAAATCTGCAATACCCTTTTTTTTTTTGGCCAGTTGTCAACTGGGGGCCATCCCCCCCTCCTAGAGGCTGCCTGTATTCCTTCTCACAGGGCTCTCTCCGCTTTCAGAGTCAGCAGTAGTGCGTCCATCTCACACCTACAGTCTCTCTGATTTCCTTTCTGCCACCAGCCAGGGGAATCTCTCTGCTTTTAAAGGCCTTTATTATCTAATTAGGCCCACCCAAATAATTTCACTATTCTAGGATTAACTGATTAACAACTTTTCTTACATCTGCAGAATTACTTTTGCCAGGTCATATAACATAATCATGGGGTAAGTTCTAGTCATATTTACAAATTCCATCCATGCTTGAAGGGGAGAAGATTGTACAAGGGGAAGGGCCATTGAGGATTATCCTTAGAATTCTGCCTATCCGGCACCCAAGGCTATGACATCAGAGAACATTCTCTTAAACACTATATGATAATCTGAGACTGCATCCATGGTGGTCCTAATATCTGTTTGAGTAAATATTAGGGTGAACAGGCATTAGAAGAATCTATTTAACTTCTTCTAGAACTAACTAGATAAAAATAGAATTACCCCTGCCTTCACAGGTTTATTTTATTCTAAATATCACTTTCTCTCATGCTTTGAGAATATCACCAAGATATCCAAGTTGTTGCCTTTTTTGGCTCTAGATTTAAGACCTAGATGTATTATTGGAAGCTGTAAAATTAATCTCACAGAACTCTCTTTCTTATGAGTTGCATAAATTTATTCTATCATAAAAATCAATATAGAATTATGTACTGTGTTGGACATAAACAATGTACCCACTTTATTATTCTCTTAATTTCATCTGCTCAATATGATGTTTCTATTACTAAGGGAAAATTAATTGTCATTATTTCTCTGTTTTTTCCAGTAATTGATATATCTTTTATTATGATATCTTTCAAATAATTATCAAGTTGATTTCTGATAAAACAACATTGAAACATAAACCCTAAAATTAGTAACACTGATTACAGTTGTGTGGAAAGTTTGTCATTATTCTCTTAGAATGTAAGCTGCATGAGAGAAGTGTTGGTCTCACTTAAGTATGTGTCACCAGTACACTCAACAGTGACCGAGGTACATCAATTGTGGGAAAAAAAGTTTCAAGTGAAAAATTGAATAAATAAATAAAATTGGATTTGTTTACACCAAATATGGTCTTGGTAATAATACCAAGATTAGTTAATTCAAATCATCAAAAGTTTTGGATAGAGGTGCATATAATTTTTCAGAATAAACTATCTGTATGCTATTTTAAATGTTACATTCAGAACCATTTTTCCAAGTAAAATCTGCAATATAATTAACATAGCACTATTGCTTATTTCTTCATCTCAGTTTGAAAACCTTTTGCTGTATATTTGCTGTAATATTATTGTAAATGAAACCTAATTCCTTCAAGATGTATTGTCTATAAAATATTGCTCACATTTTATGCTTATGTATCTGTGAAATAATCAGAGATAAATGTAGGTCATGTGTACTAAGGTCAATATATGGATTTTTTGTATTGATCTTGTTTAAATTTTTAATCTTATATTTTTATAATTGTTTTAAAAATTTTGCCCACTAGAATTAGACATAATAAATGAGACCCTACTTTGAAACAACTAAATCAAAACTGTGCTGAGCCAGCCCTGATGTCCTGGCGGTTAAAGTTCTGTGTAATCTACTTTAGTGGCCCGGGTTCAGTTCCTGGGTCAGAACCACACAATTCACCTGTTAGTAGCCATGCTATGACAGCAGCTCACATAAAAGAAGGATTTACAGCTATGTACTGGAGTTTTAGGGAGGAGAAAAAAGAGAGGAAGAGGCTCAGTGTGAAACTTCCCAGAAAAAAAATAAACAACTCTGCAGCTAAGGGTGAGAATTTCGTAGTTTTTGTGTCTTCTCTCATGATTCTAATGTACAGAGTTGACAATCAATGACCAATAATCTCAACTGTGATATTTCAGTATCCTTCAAAATATAGCAGAAAAATGTCATAACTCTAAAACCTAAACACTTCTTCTAAATAAATGCAAAAAAAAAACCCCACAAACAACTTTTCCTCCTTTCCATCATTTACTCACTCCACAAATATGAACTCCACCTATGGCACGACAGTTACTGAGAATAAAAAGAAACAAATAAGATTGAAAATATGGTCTCAAGAGTTTTACAAGCCAGCCCAGTGGTGCAGTGGTTAAGTGAGCACGTTCAGCTTCCGGGGGCCCGGGGTTCGCAGTTCGGATCCTGAGTGCGGATATGGCACCGTTTGGCATGCCATACTGTGGTAGGCATCCCACATATAAAGTAGAGGAAGATGGGCATGGATGTTAGCTCAGGGCCAGTCTTCCTCAGCAAAAAGAGGAGGATTGGCAGCAGTTAGCTCAGGGCTAATCTTCCTCAAAAAAAAAAAAAAGAATTTTACAGTCTGTTAATAATACTTATAATCATATATCAATTACTCGCTATAAGTGAAAGCTCACATATTATCTTATGTAAATTCATTTTTGCAAGTTGATTGGTACACTTATTTCTATTATAAAGGTAATGCTGACTGATACTGTCCATACTTGAATCTGATTTAGCTCTATTTAATTCCTGGGAGTGAAGCAGAAACAATCCACAACTGATGCAGGAGAAATCCCTCTCTCACTCCCTCAAAAGAGATATGAATTCAATGGACAATTAACATTCATCTAAGAAAGTTCTACTTCTAGATATAAACAAATGGAAAATCTCATACTCGCAAAAAGATAAACACAGAACAAAATATTTGCAAAGAAAATCATAAAACTCATATAGTAAAAATTTTTGGAGAAATGCAAAATGGAACCAAGTCATGTAAAAGAATATGAGACTGCGTAAAATGAAAATCAGCTATAAAATAGAAAAAAGTCAGAAATCAGGGAAATTAAATTAATAAATATTGAATTGATCAAAGCAGTAACAAATCATTAAGATGAAGGGCAGAGAGGACACAGTAGGCAAAATCGATATGTTAAACTGTATCTCAGTATAGTCCAAAAGGAAAAAGGAAAAGGAATATGAAAAAAGTTTAGACTAATAGTGTCAACCCAAATGCTCCTTAATACTTCTAATTAGAGATCTAAAGAAAAGAATAGTGGGTATGGAAGATAAGCAATCTGTAAAGGATAAAAGGCTCACATTTCACATAATAAAAGTGATGAGTCCTCAGAATTAGTCTGTTATGTGCTACTTCAAACAATGGCAACAACACCACAAAACAAACAAATGTATATAAACAAATTACAGCAACAACAAACATGTAGGCATTGTCATAAAACTTCAATATATTAAGGATAAACAGAAAATACTAAGAGTTACTAGAGTGAGAGTGAATAACAACAAATGAGAATCAAGTTTGTTCATTGCTTAGCAACTGTTGAATCTTACAATGTCAGGTACCTTTCTAGATGCATGGAACATGTAAGTGATCAGAACAGACAAAGGTGGCTACTCTCTGCCCATCTTTTACTCTAGCGGAAGAAGATAGAGTACAAACTGTGGCGATCATAAGTACATTACAGTTTATGGAAAGGCATTAGTTCTCGGGGGGCAGGGACTGGGTAAGGTGGATTGGATTGTAAAGGTCAGGGCAAGGCAGAGGTTAGGGTATTCTTCTTTGAGAAAGTGACATTGAGCAAAGTCATGAAGGAAGTGAGGAAGATACCTAAGTGAAGATTATCCCAAGCAGAAGAAATAGGCAGTGTAAAGGCTTACTATAGTAGTTTACCAAGCAGAGTTGAAGAGCAAGAGGCCGTTATGTTTGGAGCAAGCATTAGAGGGAAAGTAGTAGGGGATAAGACTGGGAAAGGACGATATTTTTGGATCATGAAGGCCTTTTTAGGTGACTATAAGTATTTGTGATTTTATTCTGAGTGAAAGGAGGAATTGAGGAGGATTCCAAATAGAGGCATGAACATCATCAAACTTAGATTTTAAAAGGACCACTCTCAATATTTTGTTGAGAACAGATTTTGGGAATCAGCTATGGTGAAAGAAGAATGTTTAGGTAGGAAACAACTGTAGTTGTGTATCTGAGAATTTATGGTGGCCCACTGACAAGGTAGCAGGAGATATGGTAGAAAGTGGCTAAATTCTAGCTTTTAAGAAATGAATTGAAAGTGTAAGAAAGGATTCAAGGATGAATCTAACTGGAAAAATAGAGTCACCATCAAATGGAATAGGAAAGTTGTAGGTGGAGATGATTTGGGGCAGAAGATCAGAATTCCATCTTGGGCATGTCAAATCAGAAAAGCTTATTTGATATGTAAGAGGAGAAATCAGGTAAGAAGTTGGATATATGTGTTGAATTCAGGAGAGAAGTTAGTGTTGAAGATATAAATTTAGAAGTCATTGACGGGTAAAAACGAAAAAAAAGAAAAAAGCATGCCACAACTAGAAAGACCCACAACTAAAATATACAACTATATACTGGGGGGGGGGGGGGTTGGGGAGAAAAAAGCAGAAAAGAAAATGTATTTCAGATGTGGGAGCGTATCAGTTCACCAACAGACTGAGCGTAGATAGATAAGAAAACAACATCACAAAGTCATAGGATGCTCCAAACTTAGGATGTCTGCGAGAAGAGGGGTAACCAATAAGGCAGACGTTAAGGCGGCAACCAGTGAAGGAGGAGAAAAACTAATATTTTATTCTACTGGTGAAATTTTATTAAACAGTGTGTAATTAACTTTAACAACTGTTACTGTGAGATTAGATGCACTGAGAACTGAGAATTGAGGCTTGGAAATAGCAATGTAGACACCATATTGATGACCTTGACAAAGGCAGGTTAGATTTTTTGGTGAAGGAAAAAGTGTCTAAATAGAGATTAGAAGAGAAACTGGAGGCAACATGAATAGTTTATTCACTTGAGAAGTTTTGTTTGACAGGAGGGAAGCAAAATGTGACAGCTGGGGGTTAAGAAATTCTTCTTTCTCCTCCTCCTCCCTCACCTCCTCCTCTTCCTTCTGTTCCTCTTTTAATTTGGAAGAAATACTAGTATATTTTATAACAGTGGAAAAGATTTTGGAGAAAGGAAAAAATAAGGATGCATTGGAGAGAAAGGAAATTACTTCAGCTATATCCTTGAGTAGACAAAAAAAGAAGCAAATTAATGCTTAAGTTAGGATGGTAGCTGTAAAGAGGATCATGAGTGATTCATATATAATAATAGGCAGTAAAACAGATTCCATGAGTTGAGAGTTGGGAGGTATGCTGACATGGCAGAGGAAACTGGAGAGGTTCTTTGAAGTGTTTCAATTTCCTTAATGAAAGTAAAGTTATCTATTTGGAGAAAGGACACAGAAGGTGCTATTGTTCATTGGAGGAAAGAATAAGAGTGAAATAGTTGTCTAAGACAGTAGGAAAATTAATGGAATATAAAAATATAGTCAAAATGCCTGGAAAAGTGAAGACACACTTCAGGTTTCAAATTTTAGATTGAAAGTGTCTTTTTCAACATTCGAAAGAGCTGCACTATTGGAGGTTCAGAAAAAGTGAAGGCAGTACATTTCCATGGTGGGATTTTTCCATGCAAGTAGGATGGGGTGAGAGAGGCAAGGGAGAATGACTGCGATGGTTGACCATGGAATTTGATCTGGGTAAAAAGGGACAAGTTAATCCCATAGAAATGTGGGAGAGGGAAGAGTTGATTTTATCAATGAACTGGAGGTTCTAGAGAGATCAAAATGTCCTGGGGATTGTGGTACTAGAGGGAGTGATATTGGCAAAGAGTTGGAAACAAGGGATCCTTCTGGTGACCAATGTAATCAGAGATGAAAGGCAGATCAGTCCTGGTGCACTGAGGGCAGATGGCGTTGTGATTGTCAGGGAGGAAGGAAGGGTAGTTATCTGCAGTTTACACTTGACTTAATCCTACTCTAGGACTTGAACCCCTACAAATGAAGGCAGAAAGTCTAAATAAGATGGCATTTTGTTGACAGTGTTTGCTGTGTGCTGAGCTCCTTCTACACAACCTGGAAGGAGAAGGCCTCAGAAGGATTGGGCTAGCCCCAGTGGCAGAAGAGCAGATAGTTCAGACTCCCAGAATCCTCCCTCAGATTTAGGATTGTTAGTGAGAATTTAAAGAATTTATCACAAACTACTGTGATTTCTGAGGTTGGGGATAGGGTTACAACCCCCTCCCCCCAGGCCGAGCCCCTTCAGTTCACAATCCAGCGGGTCTTTCTTTATACACTAGCATTTAGCAGGCTTCATTTCCTGCGTGTGTGTGGTTCGTGTTAGTAAATTTTTATTTTTTCCTGAATTTAAAATGAATACATTTCAGTGCTTTTGGAGTGGGCAAAATCTGTGACACAATATCAATCTACCATTTTACCCCAACATTTTACCATTTTTTTGTGTTACCACTCACAGTCTCTCTTCTCTCTCTATCTCCATCTCTCTCTCTTTTTCTGTCTCTCTCTCTCCTCTCCTGTCTTCTTTTTCTCTCAAATGAACATATACAGTCACAAAGAATATAATTTAAAAGAGAATTTTTCTTGGTTGATAAAATGTCTAAACCTATGATTTTGCTATTTCAACTTCTTGGTAATATAATATAAAGAACTGAGCCAGATTTTAAAAAATTACATATATGTTTTGATAGGATTGACATTGATTCATCTTTCTTCAAGGTACACAACTAGTTTTCTCACCTCACCTTTTGGCAATTTATCAGATATTATAGAGCATATAGCTGTCATTACAGTGAGAATATAAACTGACATCGATTATTCTCACAAAATTTTAAGGTACAATCTTCATGCGCATCTTTCAGTAGTAGTTTCATTACAGTTGTAAAATTACTGGCCAGAAATTGAAGTGGAGCAATGATGATATCAAGAGCAAAATATCCCAGGGAGAGAATTAATGTCAAAATAATTACATGGTTCACAGTCAAGGCTGTATGGTTATTAGCAACTCTACAGAAGCTAATTAAGTAAGTCAAAAATTGTGTTTAAGCCAGTTAAGTCGGAGTGTTTCTATGGCTTCGGAACAAATAGGTAACACCTAAGAGCTGAGAATGTACTCATTAATCAAAGGAACTCAAAATTATATCACACTGATTAAAACCACATGTAGTAAAAATGCCTATTTAGTCTTCTTTTAAAATGAGATCTTAGAAAAAGCTGAACTGCTGCTAACTTTAATTCACTCCTACAATCAGACAAGTTTTTTCATTTTCTTATTCTCACAACTATTTTTGGTAATTACTTAGTTTTCTTCAACTCCTCAATACCTCTTTTTTTTTTTTTTATCAATACCCATTACCAGTTTTTAAATTAGGAAAAAAAAACACACACTTCTTTAAAATATAGACCCAACTTCTTATAGGAAGACTGAAAAAAAGAAAAAGAGAATGTGTAGTAGTGTACCAACCTTAACAAAAGCACTAACATGCAACATTCACTCACTACTGAGATAAAGACTACTCTACTTATGTTTAAATGAGCTTGCCCTAAAGTATTCTAAAGATTTTGTTTAAAAAATAAAAATAAAACAAGAGAAGTTTCTATTGAGACAGCTATGGCAGAATCTTATGCTTTAGGGGGAAAAGAAGGCAGAATTTGAAGGACAAAATGGGTGTCATAAACAGTGTCAGTGTCAGATTTAAAAACTTGCTACTCATTGCAGGCCACTAATCTTGCTCATTTACCAGGCAGCCTTAATAATTATACTTTATTTAGCAATGTACCATTGCACAGTTTTTAGGAAGATACTGATGCGGATCAAGCTGCCCCAGGTGCAGAAGCCCAAGGTACCCTGGCCTACATGCCGATCTATATGACCCAATACATATCTAAAGTTAGAAGACCACACAATAACCAGACCCCACCTGCACTGAAACCATTTAATGACTTTTTACACCATCTTTCCTTTGTCTAGTAAAAATAAGTCATGTACCCATGCCTTATAAATTTATCCCTAACCCTCAACACATTGCAGCTCTTACTGCCCATGGGTCCTGTCCCCATGCTACTCCATGCTATTCTCTGAATAAAGGAGCACTACTGCCAGACCTTGAGAGTCCAAGAAATCGTTCTTTCGACTCCTTGACTCACTGAGCCCGCATCAATACTACTCAGTTTCTAATGAAATAAGTACAACATGAGAAGCTAATTTACCATGCATTTTCAAGCTTCACATCCCATGACTTTAGTTCAATCCATAACCAGTTAAGGAAGAGAAATACAGTTATTAGAAAAATACTTGTTTCCAAGAATATTTCAAGTAACTTTTTAAAAAGTGAAGTAAATCAAATTTTTACTTTGTATTCAAATAAAAATTGGAGACAATTTTGGAGTTATATTTTTATATTGAACATTATAAACATTAAATTATAAGTGATAGAGTGCGTATCTCTTAAAAGGATATTGTGTGATAAAGATCCCATGAGATGATGTATCAGTTAGGAAAGCATATCTGAAGAGAAAAAGTGGATATTGTGTAATGTCTTTACCTTTGCAGTAATGTTTTGGTTTCAATTTCTTTAAATATAATATATATATACTTTAAATATATGCAAACTAGCTAATTTCCTCTAAAATTTATTCTAAATTTTTTAGTGCTATTCCATATTTGAACATCTTCATTTTGCATAGAGTTTGGCGACATGTATGTACTGCCTGTACTTAAAATGCTAGCACAAACATGTTTGGGAGCAATAGGTTATTAAAAAAACAAAATGCAATCAAGTAAATATGAAGATCTAACTGGCTTTATTAAGCAATTCATGAATCGGGCAACATCCCATTCAGCAAGGAAAGAAACTCCAAAGAGTTGTACAGAATGGAAGGGTTTTATGGGCAGAAGGAGGGCAGAGCAAAGAGGTACTAGCAAAGGAAAAGAAAGGATTATTTTGCGTCAGGAAATCTCTTTGAGGGGGAAGGGAATGGAAGGGATTTTCCCATGCAGATTACTTCACTAGTGCTAGTCAGGAAATTCCAGACTGGTAGATTAAGATGATATTCCTACAAAAGGCCACTCTGCAATTAAGTCAGATAGTAAATTTAGATTTGACATCATGGCCTTGAGCACAAGTGACACCATTTTGGGCCCATGGCATTTCTCTTTAACAAATTTCACATGCATTTTAATGGCTCCTAAATCCCTGAGATTGTGCTAGCCTTTAGAAGACAGAAAAGTGAAGAGGATGAGTTCTGTCATTGGGCACATCTTTCTTTTAATCCTGACTTTTAAAATTCTTAGATGTATGACTTTGAACAAGTTACTTCAATTCTCTTAATATTTGTATTTCCTCTGTCTCTTAATATTCATATTTCATTTGTAAGTGAGGATAATCATATCTACCTTATTGAGCCATTTGGAGAATTAGAGATAATTTATTTAAAACAAGTGACAATATACTTGGCACAGAAGGGAATTCAAAATTCCTAGGCCTTGAGATATTAAAAGATTCCTTTAATGGTTTTATACCTGGGCAGTGTACTAGAAGCACCTGGAGAGCTTTTAAAATGCAGAAATGGCCATGCCATTCCTCAGGCTGATTAAATTAGAATCCCTACAGAAGGATCCGAAGTATTGATATCTGTTTGAAACTTCTCCAATGATTATAAACTGCAATCCAATTTGAGAATCATTGGTTTAACACAAGGCAAATTGGTACTTTTTCTGCATGGGACCAGTCTAAAACATTCCTTAGTTGTGTAGGGAAAAAAATAATAATTTTCCTTCTACTCTTGTAGATTTTTGACTGAGACACCCCTGTGATAAAAGACACATTAACAGGAGAAAAACAAACAGAAGTTCAATAATATTTATGCCTCCTGTAGATAGGGGAAATACCCAGGAAAACTGAGACTCTTTCCCAAATGGCTCAAGCCACCCCCTTAGATAATACCTCCAGCTAAAGACAAAACATGTTGAGGGTGGAGGGGGCAGTTATGAGGAATTATCAGGAAAAGCACAGTAAACAAGGTATGGTTGTTACACAGATTTAAGTCTTGTCTTCTCCATTGAATTTCTAGAGATTCAGAGTCATCCTTCTCTTCCTGGTACAGAGAGGGAGACACCCTTACAAATGGAGATTTCCCTTATAAACGTAAATGCCTTCCAGAAAAGTGTAAATTTTACTGAGTTTTCAGAGCTTTTGCTATGTCTACTGTTCTTAAAAATAATCAGCCTAAAATAATTGTTGTGCCAAAGAGACATATTTTGGGGTGGTATAGTTTATACCCCTTCAGTTATAACTATTTAACCAATTCACTGTTAACCACCCTTAGTGGGCTCAACAACAGCAACAACAAAAGCCTTTATGGTTAACAAATGGAGGAGACGGTTGTACGGGGTCAGTATTTGCCACCCCAAAATATGTCTGTTTGGCTTGACAATTTTTATGAACAAAAGACTCAGGAAGAAACTTTGAGCTTCCACCTAACTGCCTAAAAGAATTTTAGAGAGAAGGCCTCTTTCAGGAAGGAGCTAACACCATAGATGATTGTAGTATAATACAAACTAGGTGTGTTCGACAGGGAGGAACCTGGCAAGGCCCATTTATTTGATCAAAGTCCTCTCCGTGTCTCATTGTCTGTACCAGTCATAGCGGACATTCGTTTATCAAACATTTGCTTTTCCATCTCCGTGTAAGTTGCCTTCTTTCCCTTTGAAGTCTGAAACCACTACCCCCAGCATCCTTTTTTGTCTTTAGCTGAAGATGGTATTTAAGGGGGTGGCTTCAGGTATCTTGGCAAGTTACTCAATTTTCCTAGTTTCTCCCATGTACGCATATTATTAAACCTGTTTGTTTTTCTCCTGTTATTCTGTCTCATGGCAATTTGATTCTTACCCAGCCAGAAGAACCTAGAAGACAGAAGAATATTTCTTCTTCTCCTACAGAGGTTACTTGGGAAAGAGGCAGAATAAACTTAAAAATGAGAGAAAATAAGATGAATTTGTTGCTTTTAATTGATACGAAAATAATAGTCAGGAAGCAGTTCTTTTTGAAGGAAAATTGAGGCATGATATATTAGTATAATCCTTTCATATATTTATATAATTCTGATTAAAATAGAAAGGCAAGTCCTAAGGTCAAATTTCCAAAGTTATGTCTAATGATGCAAAAAACCATGTAATTACATATGCAAAATGGGTAATTTTGCATGTAATCTGTAATTTGCTATTGTTTAATTTGAAGGCTTGCTAAATTACTTCCCTTGTCTCTAGAGTTTTAGGTTGCTGTATTTTTTGCCATTTGAGATGTTCTAAAGTTGTTCACCTATATTTGCCTTGGAGATTTAAACACTGATCTTAATTCAACATATGTCTGTTCCAGGTGGATCTCAGAAAACTATGACAGTTGTAAGAGCTTTTATGCCACAAAAATGGGCTTGATTACAAATTTTTTATGTATGATTTTATCAAAAAGGTTATGAATTATTAAAGACACTGAGAAAATTGTGGGAATTTGTTCTAATACACAAAAGTGAAATTTTTACAAAGGAGAATATTCTTGAGCTCTTTGAAATATTCCTGGAAAAAAAAATATGCATACACATACACACAAGATAGGACACCTTTGTTTACATAGCAATTTGAAGAATGATCTATCTATTACTTTATTCTACAATGTAATAGAAATATATATTTGTAAATGAAATATTTGTTTATGTACAATACCTTTCTTTAGGGTTAGTTTTTATACTACCATATATTTTGCATGTATTTTATTATAATATCAAACCCTGGAGCATATTTTTCTTATAATTTCTCTTCTAATGTTCTAATGATATGAATGAACTAATGTTTTTTTAAGGGTGGATGTCCAGTTCACTGGCGCAGTCATTTATTAAACAGCACTCTGTGGACTTCAAAAATCAAGCACAGTTCTTCAAACATGTCACGTTCAGGCAAGAATTAGATTCTCCACACAGAGACCGTAGCCCATTAAATACCTCTAGTTTGCAGATTTATACTTTAAAAATTTATTATTTATACACACACACATACAGAATACTGCCCTCATTAAAATATCCACAGCTTAACACCTGGAATCTGTGAATATATTACACTACAAGAAGAATTTCAGAAATGTGAGTATGATAAGGATTTTAAGAGAGAGAGATTATCCTTGATTATCCAGGTTGGCCCAATGTAATCATGCAGTTCTTAAAAATGGAAGTGAGAAACCAAAGAAGAGTCAGTGTCAGAATGATGTGATGTGAGAAAGACGACTGACCACTGCTGACGTTGAAGATGGAAGGTACACATCAACGAATGTGGGTGGCCTCTAGAAGCCAGAACAGACAAGCAAGCAGATTCCCCCTAGAGCTTCCAGAGGGAGTACAGCCTTGCTGACACCTTGATTTGGGCCCAATAAAACTCATTTGGGTTTCTGACCTCGAGAGCTATATGGTAACAAAAATTTATGTTTTTCAAACCACTAAGTTTTGATAATTTGTTACAACACCAATAGGAATACAATATGAGTGCATGTATAGTTATAACTATATATACATATTCCTATATATATAACAAATAGTATAGGGTACACTCTTATTTATTTATATTTATATCATGTTCTTAAAGAATACTTCTCAATATAGAGGATAATATTTTGACCTACTGTTCCATGAGGAAACTTTCTCAATTGAAGTCCAGGTAGGTTTGGAAACAAAAGCCAGAGGAAGCTAGAAGAAGGAACTACACAACATGCCTACATTGTTTGTTTTACTTTGTTATTGTTATTTTCTAAGTCAAGCATCTGCCCGTATGCAGTAAAGAGTTTTGAGAGAAAGTCATATTATCCTCTAATAACTGGGGGGGGCGGGGGGCGTGTAGAAGGAAACTGATGAGCCAGCTATCTTCTGGATGTTGAGGAGCCGGTAATAGTGACATCTGAACTGGCATCTATTAAGTTCTTTTGAATAAAAAGAAAAGGGAAATGGATGCATTTCAGAATGTTTTTAAGAAATAGTATGTTTGAAAGGCCATGTTCTCAGCCAACAAGTTCTAGCTCGTCTTTTGAGAATGGTGAGTTAGTAGGAATATTTTGCCCTTGAATAAGTTAATCAGATTCTTTTTTTTCATCTGTAAAATAAGAATGATGACACCAATTTCAAAGTTAATTGTCAAGATAAAGAGATAATATAAAATGAGGTGATAATTCTGGTGCATAACACATGCCCCCAAATCTTTGATCCCTTTGCTTCTGTATCCCCCCAGTACCTAGGACCATAGAGAATAGATACTAAAAATGAGATATGGTTAAAGGAAAATAAGCCTCCAGTGGCTGACTTCTAAAGATGTGTAACTGCTTGAGATTTAGTAAAATATTCCAAGAAATCTGTACGTGAACGATGGGAAATATTTCAAGTTGAATTCTACCTTTCATGTGAAGAGACAAGCTGTTCATCTTAACCTCACCTGACAATACATGTTATATCAGTATATTTTGTTTTTTTCCAGAAGTGAGGAACATGTGAAATATCAGATGTGCCAAATTGTCAAAGCCCTCTTTGATTTTAAGCTCTACTATCCTGTTTTCCGTAATGGGATAAACTCCTGAGAACAGATACAACTGGCAATTGAGAAACACAATTTTGTACTTCAAATTAATGTTTGTGAAAAACAGCATTTGAGAAATGTTAGAGGTGCCTCATTTATTTTCTACTTAAGAGCCATATCTCTGAATATTTTCTTATATAATCTCCATAAATTTATAAAAAATAGTCTTTATAGACCACTGCTGGAAGTTGCTAGTTTCAAATATCTTTTTATATTCCATTTTTATTTCATAATTAAGAAAACTTTCAAGTAAAAAACCCCAAGCCTATTCTAGAAAGTCACACTGGAAGTCATTTCAGTTAGTAGTTCTTTTGTCCTCGATTTGTTTGTTTGTGTGTCTGCCCATTTATATCTTAGGTTAAGCTTTCAATGTGTCCTGGATACTTTATATGTTGTAATTGTATTTAAATGAGAATAAGAAAAGAAATAGAGTCTTGGAGAAAAGGGTCAAAAATTAAAACAGTGTGTACTCTCATACCTTAAAGTATTTCAAATATACTTTGGCATATATTATGTATGTACATTGACAAAAATAAAATGAAACTTAGACATAGGTACAAATTCATTATTTCCAAACCCTACTGGCAAAGTAGACAAAATACAGCAACCAATTATTTAATTTAAACTATTTAATCAGTTTTGGAGAATGAGGAAGAGGTTCTTTATCCTAATTCCCTGGGCAATTTTTAAAAATGTGTGGTTCGTTCATTCAATAAATATTTATTAAATATTATTACCACTTATTACATGCCTATATAAGCTCTTGGCAAACATCATTGAGCAAAATAGACAAAGATATTTGTCTTCAAGTCCTAAAATTTCAGTAAGAGAAATTTACAATAAAAATAAGCATAAAGGATAAGTAAATTGTGTCATATTTTTAAAAATTGAAAAAATAAGAGTTAGAACAGATGGGGAGTATCAGTTTGTTCTTCTAGACTGATATAATAAAACTTTTAAAAGGTAAAAGAACATTCAACTTATCCCCAGAAGTGTTTTCACATATATTATTTTTCTTTAATCTCCAAAACTCCCCTGATAGATAGATCCTTATCAACAAGGATCTTTGAATTGGAAGATTGAAAATTGAATTAAAATTGAAAATAAATTGTCAAAGGACACTCTACCTGCTATGAAAATGTATTTTTGCTTGTTTGAGATCAAGTTTTGTTCCCTATTTTGTTGCTGATTTATATTCTGTCGACATTCTATATAAAAGAAGAGATCGCAAATGACGTCTTGAATACCTTTTGTACGTATAGGGTGATTTTTATGTTGTGAATCCTAACATCTTGGCAAAGAAATCCAGATTTGTATTCCCAGTTCAGTCTGCAGCTAGAACGAAGTCCTCTGCCGGTCAGATATGCCTGCCTGAGACTTCTCTTCAGAGGTGACTAGCGTGAGCAAAGCAGCTCAGTTTTTTCTGCAGGTGTGAGCGGTGAAACGGTGTTAGCTTTTACATTTAACAGCAGCACAGGTTCTTAATGGTTTCTAGGTCACAGAATGGTATCTGTCTGGTGACAGAAGCTATTGCAATCTAGTCAACATACTTGTTTTATGCTCCGCAGTAGCAGAGGCAAGTTCTCGCTGTTTGGTTCTGATGAGGCACTTGGAAGGCAAGCAAATACACAAATTCTCTGTTCCCTGAATGAATCTGCAAGTCCCCAAATAATCACTAATGACTTCCTCTTCCACTTAAAGTAAGTAGAGTGTTTTCAGTTATTTAGTAATCAAGAACTTTGACTAAGATAGTGAATTTAAAGAGTAAGATATTTCCTGACTCTCTCTTGTACCTAAAAGTGATTCCTATCTCTTTTTTTCTCTTAGGATCCCCACTTTAGGACATCGATGAGGGAATCTGAATTTATCGTACTTGTTCCAGTTCAGAGGTTTCCTCTATTAAAGGTATGTGCTCCTTCCTAATGTAAGACCCTGTGCCATGCCCAAGGCCTGTCACTGTCCACTTTGCATCTGCCCCTTACCATCGCGTGTCTCTCTGCAGGCATCTCTTGTTTCCATCACTATTATCCATCCTGCTCACCTCCCATTTTCATCAGTCAGTTCCCAGTGGCTTTTCTCCTACTCTCCAGGAAAGGAAGAGAAAACATGTTTTACCACTCCCTACGCTTCTCATCAGATTTGGGATTATCTTCAGGATTTTGTGGTGTGTCTTCTTCTGTATGGGACACTCATCGGATCTTTAGTGTGATGGTTCTGCTCTGTGCCCCCATCTTCTATCTATCTTTTGCTCACCAGTTCTTGCATCCTGTCACATAGGAATGATCCCCATTTCTTCTGCAGTTGCTCGTGGTGAGCAGTTGTTGTGATATTTTATTTTTTATTCCGTCTCATTTAAAAAATAATTCGACAATACTTGCTATGCGTCAATGCTGTTTTCTTTCTAAGGACTTTATTAATATCAGCTCATTTAAAATTTGTACAAATATGATGTGATAGATACTATTATTATCCTATTTTATGATAAGATTGTAAAAATATTTCACAATCATTGAGATGAAAAGAGGTTCAGTAACTCATCAAAGTGCCACAGGCAGTAAACAGAGAAGCCATAATCATATGACCCAGGGTCTACTCTGCTCTTAACTTATGTTGCCATTTCCCTCCTTCATTTCATCAGTTATCTGCAAGAAGGAAACTCTGGAAGATAGCATCATCCGACTCTTATTGCAAAATTATCTTTATTTCATTTTCCCATATTGATCTTTACTACTTAGGAAGTACAAAAATAGAACTCTATTTCTATAATTCTCCATATTATTTTCATCTCTGTCCCAAGTGTATCTTTTCCCCAAATATAGTAATTGCTCACAAAAGTCAGATGAAATCTTACAGTTATATGATTCTCACTTGCATGGGCCTTTTAATATAGGCTTATCTCAAAGTCGAATAAGAACCCAAATGGACTGATTGAAATGAACACCTTTATTATCTGAGCTCTTAAGACAGATACATATTTTGGGGGGAATAGTGCATTAATACATAAATAGTGCCACTAACCACTTATGGAATGGATTCTATAGTGTGGCCATTTCTTTGACTCAGATAAATCTACCACAAACCCCATCTTGGTTAGTTTTAGCAGGGTTGAGATACTGGGGAGAATTAAGAACCAAGACATAATACTTTAAAGTGCCTTCTAAATAAGGAAGATATCCACTTGAAGCAGCCCTGGTCTGTATATAGGATTTAATCTTCTCATACAAAATTTCCACTGTCCATATTAACAAGTTCTTTTCCTAGTCCAAATTCCAAATTTATTATTTCAGTGGTGGGAAGTCGATTTCCCAATGGCTTACAGCAACCTCAGTGTGCTACATTAAAAGAATTTAGAGTATAGAACTGTAATATGCATATGTCTAATGTTACTAGATATGTTATTAGATGTATAATAAATTATATATTATTAGAATATATAATATGATATTTAATTATAATTAGTTTAATTTTTATTTCTAGTTTAAAACAAAATGGAGACCCTTCCTTAAAAGAAATTAGTCAGCAGTTATTGAATTATATGCGTCACTTAGTGTTTGCTAATTGGTGCTTATCAAAGTAAGGCTCCTACTTTCTCACAGAAACTGGAAGATCAGGACCTCTATGTTCCTCCATGATTACATTTCATAGCAATCCCAGGTCCTTTGAAAAAAGAGTCCTGTATTGTCAAGCTGGCAAGAGACTGGGAGAAGATTTGTATCTCAAAGGGGCAGAGAAAGAATTTACAGGTAGAGTTTTGAAAGTAAATGCCATAAGAAAAGGGAGGTCAGGGGCCTATAATCAGGAGGAAACCTGTCTAAAATTCAGTCAGGTTGAGGGGAATGTTAAGTCTTGTTCAGTCTATATGAAAAGCCAGCAAGGCCCTTACTTTTGTTCATGTAGAAAAGCTAGGAACCTCAAGGTGAGGAATTCACTTCTCAGGGAGCGAGAACATAGGCCCTTAATCTTCACGTGAAACATGGAAGTTTTTAGCACACGTAGCTCTTACTGCTCTGACAACTCTCTATCTTGGCTTCTCTTTCACTCCCCATCCCCAGAGTGTCGTGATGAAGCCTGAGAAGTCTGTAACAAGAAAATAAATAAATAGATCATTAAAATAACTGTGAGATAATGAGTGCTTAAGGCAATTTCCAAACTGTTGTCATTGTAAAGGAGTGAAATAAAAGCCAAGAAGAAAAGAGTTTGCTCTAGTTTAATGAAGTGATTATGGAAACAGAATGCAGATGCAGCAACATTAAGGGAGCAGAGGACTGGGCAGTGAGAATGATCCAGAACCAAATGGAAAGAGAAGCCACAATACCCACAACAAGGATCTGAGCAGCAAGCCAAGTAGATTCTCTCAGGACTAGAGAAGAAAAAAAGCTAATAAAGAATTTTCTGGGATGTCAGTGGACTAAAGCCACAAGTCATCCCAGAAGTTGAGGTTAGCATACATATGAAATACTTAACAATGGTCCTTAAAAACTTAGAATAACAGCTTGTGACAAGATTTACACAATTCCTTAGATAATACTCAGAATCACCATACTGTGACCCTTACTACATCCAGACTAGTTCAATTCAGAGAAATTTGTTATACATATGACTTATTCATCATAGGTCAGAAATTGTTGAGAATTGATCATCATGTTTTATATTGATACTATTTTATGCATTGCACAGAGAATCTCAATAATAGGAAAAAATATATAACTTGACCAAATAAACTATTCTGATTATGACACGGTCTTTGAACTCTTAGGAACAGAAACATTAAATTGCATGTATTTTAAGCCACAATGAAAAGAACAGGATATGCGTAATGCTAAACTGCATGATATTCCCAATAAATCTCTGCTTTTGGAGGAATAATTACTAATGCTCTTCTGAACTTTTGGTACCTGCTATTAACTCAGTAGGAAATTTTAAATTGTAACTTAGCCTGAAGTCAACCACTCACAGAAATGAATGGATTCCTCCTTCCAACAGGAATAATAACATTCTTCTATCCCTTCTTTTGAGCTAATGGGGCTGAACATTGCATATAAATAGTATGTGTATTGTTTTCACTTAAGTTTTCCTTTTTACTGTATTATTTCATTTAGACCAGTATAAAGTAAGAAAACAAAAGGAGTAGGTATAATGTTTTCATTTTAATTGTTGTTATTTTGTACTTGTACTAAATGTAGATTATGATAAAGAACAGCAAAACAGGTATTTGTAATCCTTTTATTTAGAACATTCACAAAGGAACTATAAGACAGTTTGTGTCTGTTTTCAAATAGTACCCACTTGTTAGTCATTGCATCATCTCGCTAGCATAATTTTTCAGAGATTAATAACTAAATACCTTAGAGAATTACAACTATATCAATTACACATTTTTTTGGACAATTTCAAATGTCCATTTATATCACTTTCTGACTGGATACTTAGAAGGGAACTGAAGAGCTATAATTTGGAGAAAACTGCACTTAGAATATTAGAAAATAACAGATGCTTTCTTATTTCACAAAAAAATGCTTCTGAAATCTTACTGAGTTTTGCGTGTGCACATATGTGCACATGTCTGAATGACTGGACTTCTGCATCCCAAGCTATCATGTGATGTTCCAAAGAGCATTATGACAGTAATTTGTAAAGTAGTTAGCATGGAATACGGTTCTGATATAGGCTGAAATTAATTTGTTGTGTGGACGTGTAGGTGGTGATAGATGGAGGAATGAGGAATTGACTGTGGTTATGTTGAAGAACCAAAGGATCGAGAGAAGTTGCAAGTTCATAATTTGGAAATTGAAATATAGAATTTAGTATTAGAAAGGATCTTGCATTTAGGGAGTTTATATGAAATAAATAGACCCAAGGGAATTGTTATGTAACTCAACATCTCATTTTTCCACTCCTTTTATTTGTTCATGGAGATATACAGAGATAGCAGAAATCTTTCTCAAGGAGGTTTAGCATTAGTACCAATTTCTGATATATGTATCATATTATTCACAATAGAATGTCTTACACACTCAAACGGGAGACATTTCTCGGAAAGTCTATACTATTCCATAAAAAAAAGAAAAATCTTACATGGAAATACCAATTTCTTTCCTTTTGTTTCATCTTTGTTTAATCAATATTGTGAAATATGTTTCACAGCAACGCTGGGAAAACATCTCTATGTTTCCTGGGCACTTGTAAGGAAGTAATAAATTTGCTTAGTGCAATATAAGATATCCTTTGAGAGCTCAGTAAATACTTGTTGACTTGACTAAAATAAAATATATGCACTCTCATGAGGATGCAATTGCTAAAGAGATATTGAAAATATTCTAATTGAAATAATTCTGAAAATGTTTTGAATTGGCAAAATTCCACTTTTAGGGCAGGAAACTTCATCAAAGATTTATAGCAGTTAAATTAAGTACTTAAAACTATAAAATGTATCAGAAGACTAGACTACGAGGTGACAGTAGAATAGAGTAGGTTTTATTACAATAATTTTATTATTAAGAAAATAGTAGTTTTCCAATTAATATTCTATTATAGCACAAATGGGAATATGGTGATGGCCTGAACATTTTTATTCCTACTTATGTGATTTTTGTCATCCATTTTATGATAATCAAAACCCATGTTGAAAATAAGAGGCTAAAAAAATTGAAACATTAAAATAACTTTTAACATCATTCAGAATCACCAAATGAAAATAAAGGGATATATACAAAGTCATGAGATAGTGAAGCATGTACAGTAAGCAATAAATAAATATTAGCACTTTTTAAATTTTTAAATAAACTTCATTGAGGTATAATTTACATTAGAAAACCACATTCAATTTAAGTGTACATTTAAAATAAATTTTGATAAATTCATATGTTATGGTATTTCCCACCTCCGTCAAGATAGAAAGTATTTTTATATCTTCTAAAAGTTTCATCACGTTCTTTTTCTCTAGTCTCAAGTAATGACTGATATGCTTTTTGAGGCTGTAGATTAGTTTCCTCTTGTACAGTCTCATATAAGTGGAATTGAACAGGACATGGTTTTGTGCCTGGCCTGTTTTATCTGACATAATGTGGTCATAAATGCTTTTGAATATATCAGTAATTGACTCCTTTCTATTGCTGAATAGTATTCCAATGCATTTGATCTATTATATTTGTTTATTCATTAACCTATTGATTAGCACTTGGGTCATTAACAGGTTTTAGCTACTCTGAATAATGGTGCTATGAACTTTCATATGAATCTGTGTGCATGTGTGTTTTCACTTCTTTGGGATAAATATGTACGAGTGGAATTGCTGTGTCATATGGTAAGTGTATGTTTAATTTTATGCATTTTTATGCATTTTTAAATTCTTGGATGACCCGAGTTTTTTTGTAGTCTTTTTCTATAGCCCTTATTAAATATAAATTAGCATCAGGGGCTGGGCCGGTGGTGCAGCAGTTAGGTGTGCGCATTCCGATTCGGTGGCCTGGGGTTCACCAGTTCAGATCCCGGGGGTAGACATGGCACCACTTGGCAAGCCATGCTGTGGTAGGCATCCCACATATAAAGTAGAGGAAGATGGGCATGGATGTTAGCTCAGGGCCAGTCTTCCTCAGCAAAAAGAGGAGGATTGGCAGTAGTTAGCTCAGGGCTAATCTTCCTCAAAAAAAAAAGATGAGAGAAATTGGCATCAATAGCTAAGAATTAAACACTACATTTAAGCAGCAAGTAGACTCATTTTAAACACAATATTTTGTGTCTGTGGGACACTGGAAGTACTGACAGACTATGGGGCTCTTATATAACGTTGGCACTTAGGGAAGCATTGTCATCCTTGTAACAAGGAGTGAAAAATTGTACTCCTATTTCTCAGAGGGCTTTCATAGGCTTTCTCAGGCTGATGGAACACTTACAGTAGGATAATTTGGGGGAACAAATATGTGTTTACCTAATTTTAATGGTTTATGTATAGTTTAGAAGTATATGCAGTTGAAAAACTTCTCTAAGTTCTCTTTGAAGACTAAGATGTGCCATTGAGAGATCTAACATTTTGTTACCAGTGCATCTGCTCTGAAACCAAGAGGTTATCAGTGTAACACTAGAGCTGATCAACAAACCACCGAAATGAACATGAGAGATGAGCTGAGAATATCAAAGAGATGTTTGCTCCTCATTGCTATGGGCTTTTCGCCAAACTGTGGGTAGTGGAATAAATGATTAATAGCAGAATACTCATATCACCATACATGTAACACACACAAAGGGCACAGACTTATTTGTATCAGTTGTTTAGAATTCTAAACAAAGAGATTTTAGAGATTGTTTACAACATCTTAACTTTTAAAAATAGTGCCTTTAATTTGAAAAGGAAAGACAATGCCCTTTATTATGGTCAGGTAGGTGAACTTAAACACTATATTTACCATCTTGGTGCCAAGTTCAGGTACATAAACTAAGCATTTTTTTAAATAAATAATGTTCCAAGCACAGGGTAGATTACAATTGAATATCCTACCCTCTCCACAAGTATATGGATGATTTTAATTAATAATGATCACTCTGAATAATGTAATTATTCAAGCATGTATTTAAAGGTGTGTTTGAATTGTAAGATGCTAGAGATTCATCTTTGTTTATCCAGTAATAAAAATAAGCAAGAAATGATGGATCAATTGAAATTACGTAAAACATGCTCTATAGAACATAATTCCAAATATTCAAGCATGAGAGTAATAACAGGACTGCCAGCGATAACAGTTAATTAGCACTGAATCATGATGTTACTATCTTTGTGCATGATTCTTTAGCTGTGAACTGTCAACAGGCTATATGCAAAAGACAAATAGAGGATGATAGCCTTGACACTTTTTCAGGTTAATCAAAGATGCAACTGGTCTTTTCTTTATAATTAACGTAACTGTAGAAAAATGTTTTCAGCTATATTATAAACTATAGTTGTTAATTCGTTAGTGATTAAGGTCATATTTAGGTGTCATTTAAAGTCTAGTTTATACCATTCAACATTGAGTTTTGAGACATTAACTAGAATTATTTTCATTTAATTTTGAAGAATACCCATTTGTTAATTTGAATGAATGAGAATTGTCATGAATGTGGAGATATTGAGTGAAGCTGTAACCTTCCCAGCACACATTTAAATTTTATTTTACTGATTTATTGCTGGTAGAAAACAGTATTAATAAAGTCACCTTGATGGGAAATTGTCTAAATTGTATAATATTAAGGACCATAAGCCAAATTATGACTATAAGACATTAATGACTTTTCTTATTTATTGTCTTCTGTTTTTTTCCTATTTTTTCCTGGTATTTAGCTTAAGTTTAGCTCCAAAATACATAAAACATTCTTGGGTACATTGGCAATACCTCAGTTACCCAGTTCATTTTATTCTATTATCTCTTCATAAAAAGAGAGGTCAATGTTTTCTTTTTCGGTAGTAGTTTAATACACACACTCATTTGAATATCATAAAACATCAACGAACAGCCAAAAATATCATTGATTATAAAAGAGATAAATACAATTTTATTTTTTCAGAAATGCTTATGTGGATAAAATAGCAAATTGATTGATCCAATCCATTTGAGAGGTTTTATTCCATTCAAAATAATTACTTTATTTTGTAAAGGCTAAGCAAATTAGCCTTGTCCTTAGTTTCATATTCATATTTCATAAGAATATAAATATTAGGAAAAGTTCTAGATATCAGCTTTTATTGTCACGGTACTTCTAATCCCCTCATCAGAGGTATCACCTGGTCTGGGGAAGGGAGGGTACACAGAAAGATTGGTTTAATTTTTTACCTGTCATTCCATCAGAATGGGAACTCAGTAAGAAATCAAGTCATTATATCAAAGTTTAATGCTTGCAAATCTCAACTTGAAGGCTGAGAGCCCCTCCCAATTTATCTACAGACTTGTCATGTCACAGCTAAAAGTTTCCATGATCACATATGTGCACAAGGAGTGTATTAATAAAAATCTAGAATTGTAACCAAATACTTTTGATATAATAATAAAGGGCCTCTTTGCTAATAGATGTGTGGTAATAAGGTTATAATAAGTTATAGCTATTTTGAGGAGACCAGCGGATCACTTTGAGATTGACCAAGGTTCTGGTCTAATGAATGCATGGTTTAAAAATCCTTGGGTGAGTACAGTGTGGCTGGTTAGGAAAAAATTTTTAAAAAGCAGAGTGTTTGAATTGGCTAATAAGAACACATTTTCTAGTTATTCTAGGAAATTACCTGAAAAGAGAATGCATAGAATTAATTGTTTAAGACCTCTACTTTGGACTCAGAATTTCGCAACTGAGTAAAGATCTCCCTGGAAGTATAGGGCACAGCTCAAGCTCAAGCTTGACAAGTGCAGGTGGAATTTACAAACCTAGTCTTTTTGTGATTTGAGCTAGCTATATATGCTATATAATATATGCTAGCATCCTTTCTCCAGCTTTCAAAGAGAAATATTCCAACACAAATGGACTCTGGTTTTCCTAGACATATGCGTCCATTAATCATCTGTAGTATGGATAGCTGAAGGCAGACTATGCCTTAGAGAAGAAGACTGAACTCTGTAGAAGAGGAGAAAGTCTAATAAGTGTGATCTGCCTTTGATTAGTAGCGAAAGTGGTGAGTTTAATTCTAAGACATCTGTTAATAGTTTAGGAAAGAGCATTTGCTCTTTCTTTGAGAGTTCATGGTAAACTATTACCCTCAAGAGCTCCCAGGTCCGCAAAAGTCAAAGATAAGGAAAACTTAACCAAGTAGGAGCAAGACTGAGGACCTTGGAAATCAGAGAAGTAATCCAGTTTGGTGCCACTCCAGTCAAGCAAACATGTATAGTCAATCAGCACCCATTTCTATTATCCAGCCAGGCAAATGTAGTCTAGAAGAGTGAAGAAAAAGGGACAAGAAATTCCATTTTGTGATTATAATAAGTATGTACTGCTCACACAGCATCTTTCTTCCTGCTCTGCTCCCTCCTGTGGAAACACATGAATAGGGGACATCTTGTTTGTTAGGTCCAGAGACTGGATTCAGAACTATGTCTCCAGAGAGAAATTGTTTATGGCTGGAGTTGTGGGTTGGGGAACCAGATGGTTATATACGGGAATTAAAAACTGAACAAGCCAGTCGTTCAAGCACTTTCCTGTTTTTCAACTTCTAGCCACTTGCTGTGAAGCTCATATTGCTTGGGGAAAGATTTCACCTGTGCTAGGGGTAATCCCAGTGAGAAATATAAAGTAAATAACAGAACAATAATAATAATAATAACAGAGCAACAAATAATAAATAATGTGTCTTTGGGAAAGTCATTCAGGTCCTTAATCCTTTCCTTCCTCATTTATACAACGGGGATAATAATTATATCTACTAAGTACAGTGTAGAATAACTCTAGAAGGATGTAGATATTCAACCAATATCTAAGTCCCATCTTCAAACACTTAGACATTCTAAGGAAAATAACACTTTCATAGCTTGATGCTGCTTTGTAGATAAGCATTATTGCCTTAAGGAAAGACACGTTAAGATTCTCCATGGGAAGAAGATCCAAGAAAATTAAACTTTATTTACTAGACAGAAAGTTTCGTTGTGAAGGACTGTATCTGGTATAATATGTTGTAATTCTAATATTTTCCCACTGACTCCCTCTTCCATAGAAACATTTAGTTCCCTGTGTGCATGGTTCACAAAGCCAACGGACAGAAGGTAAATAGAACTCTGATGCTAAATGCAGCCTTATCTCCTTCATTTCCACATGACACGAGAGAGAATTCACAGAGAGAAAACATATTGCTCAAATACAGGACAGAAGAAGCACGTTCCCAGACAGAACATAGATTTTTGCCTGGGTTGGGTGGACAAAAGGGGAGAGAAAAGCCTGTGGATTTTGAGAGTAGAGAAGACTTTCTTTCCTTCTTGAGCAGCAGGAAATCATGGAAGGAAGACCACGGAATTCATCTAGACAGAGAGGACTATGCTTCACATTCAAATTATTTCCCATATACAAATTACAAACACCATGGAACAGAGAAAATCTTCTGAACTGAATTATGTGAGCAGAAGAAATTCTCAGCAGTTAAGAAGTAACATTAGGGCCAGCCTCATGGCTGAGTGGTGAAGTTGGTACACTCTGCTTCAGTGGCCTGGGGTTTACTGGTTTGGATCCTGGTCATAGACCTACATACTGCTCATCAGGCCATGCTGTGGTGGCATCCCACATAGAAGAACTAGAATGACTTACAACTAGGATATAAAATTATGTACTGGGGATTTGGGGAGACAAAAACAAAAGAGGAAGATTGGCAACAGATGTTGGCTCAGAGCCAATTTTCCTCACCCCCCCCCCAAAAAAAACAAATACAAATAAAGTAACTTCTTGACTAATATTTTACAAGAAATGTTTTAGAAAGAAATAGAACCTGAAATGGGTAAATAGCCAAAATATGCATAGAATTGTAGAAGATAAATAAACACTCTTGACTGGTTTGGGAAGAATGTTTACCTAGAATATAACAATCCTGGAAACGGACAAGCTGGGGCTCTGGATTTGAAAAACATGGATGAATTTCTGGATATACCTATGTGTCTTTGGGAAAGTCATTCAGGTCCTTAATCCTTTCCTTCCTCATTTATGTAATGGGGATAATAATTATATCTACTAAGCAAAGTGGAGAATAACTCTAGTGATAGCTTTCAAATTTCTAACATATAATAGGCACTCAATGCACCATGGTTTGTTACCATCATTTTGTTAGGAAAATTCTTGGATTTTTAGAGTTTAACCATTATACTATTGATAATAAGGAATAACAGGAAGTTTTTGAACTAGCAATTGAAATGACCAATGTTTCTCTCTAGTGAAAAATTTCTTAGTTCTAATAAGCAGTGTATTAGAGAAAATGGAAGAATCAGAAAAATCAATTTATAGATTTAGAAACATGGATTGTGCATTGTCTATATTAACAAATTATTGCGTAATATGCTGATTATGAATGTAGGAAAAACCATGGAAATATTGATAGAGGATAATTGCTCTTTTACAATGGGGAAAATGTGCATTTGACTCTTGCAGGTATTTTCTAAATAAAATCTCTAAATATTATTAGACTATATATTTACCATTTATTTTATAATTATATAAAAATATGTAAATTTACGTTTGAAATATTTAAATTAATGTTACTTGGTCGTTTCTGAAAATTAACCTATACTTAATCAATTTGTGTCAGAAACCTGCTATGAGTGACCACATTAAAAAACATCGGATATGCAAATTTGCCTTGAAGTTATGCAACATATTTTTTAGTGACACATTGTTTAAGATGACCATGTAAAATTACCAAATCATGTTATCTCTTCATGTATAAGTGTATATAAAATAATCCTGGATAACATCTTAAGCAGTTATCTAGAGATGATTTGACTATATATTTTTTCCCAAATCAGTGACTTAGTGCATTTTTAATGTTTTTTTTTTATTTTATACATCAAAACTTTTTGAAATTGACATACGAAATATTTGTCCAGGGGCTGGCCCAGTGGCATCGTGGTTAAGCTTGTGTACTCTACTTCAGCAGCCTTGGGTTTGCTGGTTCAGATCCCGGGTGTGGACCTATGCACCACTTATCAAGCCATGCTGTGGCGGTGTCCCACGTACAAAATGGAGGAAGATTGGCAACAGATGTTAGCTCAGCGCCAATCTTCTTCACAAAATAAATAAATAAATAAAATCACAGCAAACCACAATTTGAAGCTTTTAAGTATAGAATGAAATTAGGCATCAGAAATTAGAGTCTTGAAGACCATCTCAGAAATTGAAAACAGGAAATTAAAGGAAAATTAATTTACCCTAAGAGGAATAAATGTAAATATTGTTTAAGGAAATATAGATATTTGCCAACATTAAATAAGATGGAATTATCTATAAATGACACACAAGTAGTATGCAAAACAGTGCATGCTATATGTTCTAGCTGATTTTGTTTATATACAGTTTAAATTTTGACGAATCTAATCTGTGTCAGAAATCACGATTATTAAGCCAGTCTTTGATATTAGTGTTAGGTGTCTGCAAGTGATGGCTCTCTTTTTGCCAGCTGAATCTTCTGTTAGGTTTCAAGATAAGGAAGCAGGTCACTGAAGGAGGCTGAGAAGGCAGGAGGAAGGAGGAAGGACATGCTCCATCCTGTCTGTTTGCTTTCCTAACAGACTTGCCACAGAGAAGGCTCTTCATCCATGCAGTGGCTGTTAATTACTGCCTCCAGTTTTTCTCTGGCACTCTTAGAAACAGGATATATATATGTATGAAATTTATTATAAGAAATTGGGTCATGGGATTACAGAGGCTAACACATCCCAAGATCTGCATTCAGTGATCAGGAGACCCAGGAAAGTCTACGGTTTAGTTCTAGCATGAGTCCAAAGACCTGAGAGCCAAAACATCCAAGGAGGTATGTCCAGTCCAAAGGCCTGCAGGCTTGAGAGCCCAGAAGAGCTGATGTTTCAGTTTGAGTCTGAAGGCAGGAAAAGACTAATGCCCCAGCTTAAGGCAGTCACACAGTAAGAGTTCTTCCTCAGCCTTTTTGTTCTGTTCTGTTCAGACATTCAGCTGAGGCCTACCCACACTAGGGAAGGCAATCTACTTTCCTCAGCCTATCGGTGTAAATATTGAACTCATCCAAAAGCATCCTCACAAAGAGACCCAGAAATATATTTAACCAAACATCTGGGCAGCCCATCGCCCAGTCAAGTTGATGCAAAATTAACCATTACAGTCATCCTTCAAGTTCTAGATTCTAATAACCAAAAGCATTCTCTTTTGTCACCCCAAGGAGTGACTTCCTGAGTTTACTACTGTAGTGTTCCTTCATGTACCTGTCTCGCTTCTCATTTCTCCAACCATCCACATCAAATCCTCATACTAATCTCTCTGTTTTGACATACCTAGCTTGGATTTTGCTTTCTATGATGGGATCTGGCTGGCTCAGCATATAGTCCCAGGAGTGGTCCAAGGAAACAGACCTTTATAAGTGAGATTTAGAAATTTATTTGCATGTTTCCTTGGACTTGATATCAGTTATAGCCAATGAGAAATGGGATAATAGCAACTAGTGACACGTGGTGGCATTATGAATAATTAACTCTGAAACAAGAATCTTGGTCATCAAATGACTGCTACACTTGCTTGTTATGCTAAGAACAGTGACTACCAGGACTGTGAGATGGATGGCTTTTTCTGACCATCCTGGACAGCTTAGAAGTCAGTGGCTGCCTGGAGGATTGTAACTGTGAAGGGACATGAAGAGAATTGCTGAAATTTTGTAAGGTTCATTTCTTTAATCTAATTAACAGATAAAAACGTTCATTCCCTTTGCAAAAACGTATCAAGGAGAAAAATTGTTTACGCACTTTAATTTATGTGTTTCATACTTCAATAATATTCTCTCCAAAAATAGGACATAAGACAAATTGAAGAGGCTGCCGTTGATCATGTTGAGAACAATTTGAGTATAAAAAAGAATCATAACTGTAATGGGCTATGACAAATTAACTAAAACATTACTTGAACCCATAAGGAGAAAGAGAGAGAAAAGAGTGGAGAAAGTTTCTCCTTTGCAGTGATATGCCAGTTTAGAGAGGTACAACAAATGTTGCCAGTTTAAAAATCACCATCTTTTAAACAATTTAAAGCAAAGATTATCAGCAAAGATTCAGGCAAAGATAATCAAGAGATGCTAAAAATCATTGTGTGAATGTTTGTTGGGGAACAGACTATTTGTGTAGTCTCAAAGAATCATCCCATAATTTACTTCTTAATTACAGATTGAAAAACGTCCTTCTATAATAATGAAATCTATCAGTCTCCTCCTTAGCTAAATGTTCAAGTTCTCCATCACCAATACGGGACAGCTTGAAATGAGTGTCGTACAGCAGGAGTTAAACAACATCATTTACTTAATGTTCTTTCTAGAAATTATCGACCAGAATGTAGTCAAAAGGAAGCAGATAAATTCACGATGCAGGGTATTTTTCAGGGTAACCAGTCTGGACTTTTCAAAGGTTTGATGCCATGAAGAACAGACAGAAGCAATGGACATGATTTAGTTCGGGGGAGATAAAAGTCTTCATAGAAAAATGCAATGCATGGAACTGGATTGAAAAACTAAAAGATATGAGGGAAATTGTGAAGCCAACTGGGGAAATTTGAGAGTGAATATTTTCTTTGATTATTGCATCACTATCGATTTTCATAGGTAATTTACAGTAATTTTGTTATGATTACATAGAAGCTAACGTCCTTTTTCCTGAGAGATGCATGGTGAAGGATTCAGGGGTGGAAGGTCCTGACGTCTGCAGTGACTTGGCAGAAGCGAAGATAGAGAGAAGTGGATCAGGTTTGGCAACATAGTAACATTTGATGCATCTGTGTGAAGAGTGTATGGGTGTTTATTGTGCATTTACATTTGAATGAAATAAAAATAAATAATTTAAAATACACACATGTGTATTTTTCCCCCCTTAGAGCTTTTTAATTTCATGTGTACTAAGGATAGAAAAGCATTCAGTATAATAGAAAAATACCTTAAAAAAAATATTTTGTCCTCACTAATGTCTCAGAATTTCACACTTTAAAAATACCCTGAATTAAATACATGTACTTCAGTGGTAAATATTACCATAAAGTTTCTCACATTAAAAAGACAAATGAATGTGCAGGAATAAAAACTAGAACATTAGTCCTTTTTACTAATTTTAGCCTGCTGATAAAAATGTAAATTTTTGTAGCAAAAAAGGCATATATATGCTACCCAGCTGTATTTTTGACTTTCTTTACCAAGACTTCATATTTTTTTCACATTATTTTTCTTTTGGAGAAATTTCCTTATAAATATAATGAATAATTGGCTTAATATTTGGATATTTCTATAATATTAATTTAACATATGAGTTCCACAGTTACCTAAAAGCTAAGATGGTATAGAAGAACACACTAGAAAGAAACTCTTCTCAAGGTAGAGCTCAAAATATAAGTTAAGAACTTAAATGATATATTTATTGTTCTGAAAGTGTTAAAGCACATTTTAAGACGTTATTCCTATGTCAAAAATTAAACTTTTTGCTTAGCATTGCAAATAGATAAACAGAATAAAAATACTAAAATTATTATGCTGGGTGTCTTTCTTTGTAAATGAAGTAAAATTAAATGTTTATTAAACATATTTTTGGTCTGATTAGGATCTAGTAAGTTACAGGTGAATGTCACTCCCACTTTAACGATAAGATCAAGCCATATAAGTTCCAAAACCATAGCCTTCTCCTCTCTTTCAGAGCACTAAACATTAAAAATTTAAATAAAATAAATTCTAGAAAAAGAATTTCCCTTTATAAGAGATAAGATTTCCTTGGTTATTTTCATTCTGGGAGCAGCACAGAATGAGGAGTGAAGACACAAGGGAAAAGGAGACCAGGCAGAGTTTTATCAGACTTTTAATGGCCAGGTGTAGGCTAGCAGGATGAATTAGAATCCTGAGGAGTCCAAGTCATGGAGTGAGTCTCCTATCACTTGTCAACACTTACTCTGATAATCTTCACCAAGTAAATACAGAGAGGATGCCAATAGCTGGGGACCAGTGGAGCTGAAATAATTCTCCAGAAACGTGCATAGTGCATTCCAGGATATAAGGCAACAGCCTACAGTCTCAGGACAGACAAGAGGGTTGAGGGATAGACTCCTAAAGCAAAAATGGCCTATACTGAGTGCCAGGCAGCAGCCTGCTAGAGGCCACAGACAGGGGAGTGTTGTAAAGACAGGACATTTGAGAGACTTAAAAATTGTGGTAGCAGTCAAGAGCATAGAAAACACACACAGACCCAAAAATCTGCTAGTAGGCTGAAAAGCTAAAAGGAACGCCCCAAAGTAGAGAAAGACAAGACTGTATCAGAGCTGCAAATCAGAGTAAGATACTCAGGTCCCATTCCTGCTAAAGGGAAGCTCCCAGTCATGCCCTCAAAATATTTGAAGTTAGTGGTGAAGCAAATTTGACTACAGCTATGGAAAGCCAGATGCCATTAAGCTACTGACTAGATAACAGTCTTACAACCTAGTAGCTGATAGAATATGAAGTATGCCCTTTTCTAGAAGTCATATGATCTATATCGACCTCCAGTGTTTGGTTTTTATAAACAGTGACGTGCATGCAACTAAGATTGTGAAATCCCAAAGTAGTACAAACATACACTCATAATCAAGACAGAAAAGTATCAACAGAAGAAGGTTTTCAAATAAATAAAATCTTTAATACTACTATGAAAAATATTAGGTAAAGCATCTACTGGAAAAACTTGATATAGGCATGAAAAGGTGGTAATTTTCAGTGCAGAACTAGAAGCTATCAAATGAAGCAAATGGAAATGCTAGAACTGAAAAATACAGTAATGTTAATTCAAAAATCCATCATTGAAATTCACAAGGAATTAGAGACAACAGAAAAATGGGGATCAGTCATCTTAAAGCCAGTCTGTAAATTATCTCAAAGATGAAGAATAAAAACAATAAAACATGTAAACAGAATATCCAAGATCTGCAGAAAAATATCAAATGTCCTAGCATACATGTAATTGGAGTCCCAGGGGAAGCGGAGAGAAAATTGGACACAACATATTTGAAGAAACAGTGGCCAAAAATTTTCCCAAAATCTTGTAGTGCCTCAGCTCAGAGATCCAAGAAGCTCAGTCTATCCAAAGTAGGACAAATACAAAGAAAACTAAACTAGGCACATCACAGTCAAAGGACCTTGAACTAAATATGAAAAGAAAATCATAGAAATTGCTGGTGTTAGTGGAGAAGGACACATCACAAAGAATGAAAAAAACAAAAAATGATGCCTTAAGTCTCATCAGAAAAAAATAGAAAAAGAAGACAAAGGAATTAGATCTTTAAAGTGCTGGGAGGAAAATAAACTGTAAAGCTGGGATTTTATATCTTGTAAAAATAAGATTCAAAAATGAAAGCAAAATAAATATATTTTTAAAAATCTAATTTAATTTATCTTAAGTGGAACTGTACTACCATAAATGATAAAACGGAGTTCTTCATTCTGAAGTTAAATGATACCAGATAGAAGTTCAAATCTATAGGAAGGTATAAAGACCAAAATAAAAGGTAAGTATATGAATAAGCATAAGTAATCTGCTCATCAAAAGACACCATAAGAAAATTGAGAGTGTAAACCACACACTGGGAGAAAATACTCATTATAGGCATAGCTGAAAAAACACATTTCCAAAATATACCAGAACTCCTATAAATCAGTATTTAGAAGATAACCACTGAATTTAATAAATAAGTAAATAAATAGAGAGAAATTTGAGCACAATTTCACTAAAGAACATTCACAAATGTTGAATAAGTACATGAAAAGTTATGAACATCATTAGTTATCAAGGACATGCAAATTAAACTATAATGGGTTAGGATTTCATACCACTAGAATAACTACTATTAAATACACTTAAAATGCAAAATGTTGGAGAGGATGTAGAACGAATGGACCTCTCATAGATTGCTAATGGGTGGTTAAAATGTTAAAACTTTGGAGCACTGTTTAGTAATACTTTAAAAATAAAATGTAATTCTATATCATGATCAAGAAACAATTTTCCCAGAGAAATGAAAATACGTGTCCACAAGAAATCTCATCAGCCTCATTCATAGTAGACCATTAAAGGAAACAACTAAAATTCCAACAACTAGATGATAGTTGAAAAATTCTGATACTTTCTCATAATGTGATACTACTTAGACATAGCAAGATATTAACTACTGATATATACAATAACATGAATGAATCTCAAAAACATTATGCTGAACAAAAGAAGCAGACATAAAAACGTGCATCATGTGTGTATTAGTTACCTATTGCATATTAAACGACACCAAAACCTAATGGCTTCAACCAGTAAACAATTATTACCTCACAGTGTGTGTGTCAGGAATCTGATCACAACTCAGTTGGGTACCTCTGACTCAGTCTCAAGAGTCTGCAGTCTGTTGACTGGAGCTGCAGTATCTGAAGGCTCAATAAGGGGAGGATCTAGGGGTGGCCTGATGGCATAGTAGTTAAGTTCGTGTGCTCCACTTCAGTGGCCCAGGGTTGGCAGGTTGGGATCCCGGGCAAGGATCTACACACTTCTCATCAAGCCATCCTCTGGCAGCATCCCACATACAACATAGAGGAAGATTGGCATAGATTTTAGCTCAGGGACAATCTTCTCCAAGCAAAAAGAGAGGCAGATTGGCAATACATATTAGCTCAAGGCCAATCTTCCTCATCAAAAAAAAAATATATATATATATATATCTCTATATATATGAGGAAGATCTGTTTTCATGCTCACTCATGTAGATGTTGCATTCCCTTGTGGACTGTCAGACTATGAGTCTTAGTTCAAACTGGGTGTTGGTGAGAGACTTCCCTCAGTTCTTTGCTATGCGGGGGTAGCAAGAGTGCTGCCAATATAGAAGCCACAGTCTCTTTATAACATGGTCTTAGAAGTCACCTTCTTTTGAGATATTCCACTCATTAGAAGCAAGTTACTGGCTCCAGCACACACCAAGGGGAGGGCATTACACCAGGGCATGAATACTCAGAGGCAATACTTCTCAGTGGTCACATCTATGCTTCCATTGATATAAAATAAAAGAACAAGCAAATTGAGTTGTGCTGACTGAAATCAGTAAGCAGTAATGTGCAATAGCAGGGGAATTTTAATGGAAAAAGAACAATGATGATGGGAATGATCGATATCTTGGTGGTGATAACAGAGTATTGGCAATTTTGAAAACTTAATATGTTGATGAAACTGAAATATATGTATAATTCCATTTATATTATTTATACCTTAATTAAAGTATGAAAACAATAAAATTAAATATCTGAACTTTTGAATACTGTAGAACTAATGAAGTCTAAAATTATTTAAAAGACAAAAAAATCAATATATCACATCTAATTTTCTGTAAAAAATGGCTATCAATTTCTTTGCTGAAACACAATTTTAATGTCAAATATTTTTTTATGAATGGATTTCTTCACTTGGTTTTTAGTCTTGTCAAGAGAGTAAAATATGAATATTTGTTAAAAGAATCCACTGCAATATTTGGCATATATTAGTGGATCATAATTCTTTTTATAACTAAATGTGCATAGAGGTGGCATTCACTGCATGTTTATGTATGTCTGTATGTATTTCAAAATTCCAAACTGAATATAAACGGGTAAATATTCATATTTACAACACCGTTTCCTATTCTTGCTCCAAATATCCTTTCTGTTCTCAGCCTATTGCAAAACTTCCTATCCTACCAGCCATGTATATGTTTGTGATTTTTGTTGTGGTTGTATGACAAATAACTCTGATTTGGAGGTTTGAAATACCATTTGGTGATGGTCATGGTTTCTCTGCATCAGGAATTTAGAGAGGACACAGCATGGATAGCTTGTTCCTCCTCCACAATGTCTGGGTCCTCATCTGGGAAGACTCTCTACTTGGGAGTGACACAAATGATGGGGCTGGAATTAACCAAAGGCTTTTTTCTTTAAAATGTCTGATGACTGTTCTGGGATTACTCTCAGGCTAGACTCAGCTGGGACTCTTGATCAGAGTACCCACACGTGGCTTTTTTATGGGCTTGGCATTCTCGCAGCCTGAAATGGGGGCCAGAAAAGGAGCAACCAAGAAGGCTCATTGAGAGAGACTATTACAACAGTGCAAGCTTTTCAAGAGACCAAGTTGAAGCTCTAAGGCCTTTTGTGTTTTTTTTTTTCATTGAATGTAATTTAGCATCACTTTTGCCACACTGCATTAATTAAAGCAGTCAGAGGCATGTCTTCAAGAAAAGTCAACACAAGATAGAGCATCCATTTATGATAAAAACTCTAAATAAAATGGGAATGGAAGGAAACATAATACATAATAAAGGCCATATATGACAAACCCACAGCAAATATCATTCTTAATGCAGAAAAACTGAAAGCTATTCCTCTAAGAACAAGAACCAGACAAGGATGCCCACTGTCACCACTCTTATTTAACATAGTATTGGAAGTTGTAGCCAGATAAATCAGGAAAGAAAAAGAAATAAAAGGGATCCACATTGGAAAAGAAGTGAAACTGTCACTCTCTGCAGATTACATGATTTTCTATCTAGAAAAGCCTAAAAATTCCACTAAAAAAACTTTAAGAAACAATAAAGGAATACAGTCAAGTTGTGAGATACAAAATCAACGTACAAAAATCGGTTGCATTTCTATATACTAGCAATGAAGTAGCAGAAAAAGAAATAAAGAATACAATCCCATTTACAACTGCAACAAAAAGAATAAAATACCTAGGAATAAACTTAACTAAAGATGTGAAAGATCTGTACACCGAAAACTATAAAACATTGTTGAAAGAAATCAAAGAAGACACAAAGAAATGGAAAGATATTCCGCACTCTTGGACTGGAAGAATTAACATAGTTAAAATGTCCATACTTCCTAAAGCAATATATAGACTCAACGCAATCCCTATCAAAGTTCCAACAACAGTTTTCACAGAAATAGAACAAATAATCCTAAAATTTATATGGAACAAAAAAGACCCCAAATAGCCAAAGGATTCCTGAGAAAAAAGAACAAAGCTGGAGATATCACACTCCCTGATTTCAAAATATACTACAAAGCTATAGTAACCAGAACAGCATGGTACTGGCACAAAAACAGACACACAGATCAATGGAATAGAATTGAGATCCCAGAAGTAAATGCACACATTTATGGACAGCTAATATTCGACCAGGGAGCCAAGAGCATACGATGGAGAAAGGAGAGTCTCTGAAATAAATGGTGTTGGGAAAACTGGACAGCCACATGCAAAAGAATGAAAGTAGACCATTTCCCTTACACCATGCACAAAAATCAACTCAAAATGGATTAAAGACTTGAATGTAAGACCCAAAACCATGAAACTTCTGAAAGAAAACATAGGCAGTACGCTGTTTGATATTGGTCTTAGCAGCACATTTTCAAGTCCCATGTCTGACCGGGCAAGGGAAACAAAGAAAAAATGAACAAATGGGACTACATCAAACTAAAAAGCCTCTCCACAGCAAAGGAAATCATCAACAAAATGAAAAGACAACTTAACAATTGGGAGAAGATATTTGCAAACCATATATCAGATAAGGGCTTAATATTCAAAATATACAAAGATCTAATACAGCTCAACAACAAAAAAGCCAACAATCCAATTAGAAAATGGGCAAAAGATCTGAACCGAGATTTCTCCAAAGAAGATATATGGATGGCCAACAGGCATATGAAAAGATGCTCAACATCATTAGCTATCAGGGAAATGCAAATCAAAACTACAATGAGGTATCACCTCACTCAGGTCAGAATGGCTATAATCAACAAGACAGGAAACAACAAATGTTGAAGATGATGTGGAGAGAAGGGAACCCTTGTTCACTGCTGGTGGGAGTGCAAACCGGTGCAACCACTATGGAAAGCAGTACGGAGTATCCTCAGAAAATTAAGGATAGATCTACCATATGATCCAGCTATCCCACTGCTGGGTATTCATCCAAAGAACTTGAAAACACAAAGACATAAAGATACTTGCACGCCTATGTTCATTGCAGCATTATACACAATAGCCAAGACTTGGAAGCAACCTAGGTGCCCATCAAGGGACGAATGGATAAAGAAGATGTGGTATTTATACACGATGGACTACTACTCAGCCATAAGAAATGATGAAATCTGGCCATTTGTGACAACATGGATGGACCTTGAGGGTATTATGCTGAGTGAAATAAGTCAGAGGGAGAAAGTCAACTACCATGTGATCTCACTCATAAGTAGAAGATAAAAACAATGACAAGCAAACAAATAACATTGGAGATTAGATTGGTGGTTACCATAGGGGAAGAGGAGAGGAGGGAGGGGAAAAGGGGTGATTAAGCTCACATGTGAGGGGATGGACTATAATTAGTTTTTGGGTAGTGAACATGATGTAATCTGCACAGAATTCGAAATATATTGTGATGCACATCCGAAAATAAACAAATAAATAAAAAAAAAGAGGAGTCAACAAAGACTCCAACTCTATGGGAAGAGTAGCAAATAAGTCTTAAGCTTTATTTTTGCTGTTGTTGCTTCTTATGGTAATATAACAATGACAAGTAGTTTTGTTCTCTCCTGCATCTAGGAGTTACTTACAGTAGCTCTCTGATCTTACATCAGTTAAGGATTTTTCTTGCCTCTTTGCTGATGGTGTTCCCAATTAGACTGATATGCAATTCCTAGAGGTGCCAGAATTATGCTGTTTTCTGTATGTAAGAGAATCATACTCATCTTCCTATTGTATGCCACACTTTGTCCCCTGAAGGACCTACATAGATTTTCTTGGCTTCCTTCTCCCATGCTCCATTCCCCACAGCTGTATCTTAAAGAGTCCTTCATGAAAGCATCTTTGGGGGACCAGCCCATTTGCACAGTGGTTAAGATTGCACGCTCCCCTTCAGTGACCAGGGGTTGGCAGGTTCTGATCTGGGCACGGACCTACACGCAACTCATCAAGCCATGCTGTGGCAGCATCCCACACACAAAATAGAGGAAGATTGGCATAGATGTTTGCTCAAGGACAATCTTCCTCACCAAAAAACAAAAATACTTCGGATTTAGACTATCAACATTTTGGCCAATGAAGCTCAAAAAATGTGGTCTATGGGATAGCATGTTGTATCTAACACAATCCGGCCTCCCTCATCCTTATCACCCTTCAGAAAAGGGGAGCCATATGAAAACCTGTTGAAACATTCAAAATAACCTTAAAAACATGTACATTCTCAAATATCACCCCACTATACTTCTACAACTTTCCAGTTCTCTGAATCGCTGCAAAGGGGTCTATCCTGTGTGTAATACATCTTCAATTTCTTTCTCTAAGGATTAAAAAGAAGCCTATTTCTATCTACTGAGACTCCACGCTACCTACCATTCGCGGACTTACATCCCAGCATCATAGCACGTCACAAACTAAACAACATGAAGCTTTATGTATGTGACTCATATTCTTTCCCCTGACGGCACCGCAATGATAAATATGAGTCTCAACAAGACAGACTTGAGGAGTAAATGCAGTAGCTTGCTGGTTTTTGAAATAAAATGGATAAGTGTTTGACAATCCAACAAAAAGTGCGAAACTAATGAAAACAGAATTAAAAATGAGAAGTGCAGCATACCGAGCCATATGAGGAAGATTTAAATTACATAAAATAAAACAAAGTGCAATCGGTGCCAACAAATCTGAAAATCTAGCTAATTTTTAATAGAATTTGAATTGCCCCAAAGAACGGTAGAAACTCCAAATTAGTCATGACTTGTGTATATTTGTATGTGGTGTGTGTGTGTGTATATATATATACACACACACACACACACACACAAACATATGCGTATATTGCATATATAATTTTTAAATATATTAGAGATAAATAAATACCGAATATTTCATATTCATTTATGATGATTGCTAAGTTTTCATTCCAAAACTCTTTAAACACTTGACAAAAAATATATATAAAACTAAATTATAGCTTTATCTTTATACATACATATATATATACATATATATTTCATACATTATACCTATACATAAAATTCTAAATAAAAATCTTAGAAAATCAATTTAACAAGTAATTAAAAAATATTCCACCCCAAATTCAGAGACTCTATCTCAGAAAAGAAATGATATTTTAGAACTAAGATAATTTTAAATACAGCAGTTTAAAGCAACAGACTCGAGTGGGACAAAAAAAAGAATAATCTAAATGTATATTAAAAAATTGAATAATTATCACTACATGGTTCTAATTAAATAAATAAACTTTTAAAGAATCAGGAATCCAAGCTGACAGAGAATACTAATTGTACACCGTAGGTATTTTCTTTCTGTCTTCCTTCCTCCCTTCCTCCCTCTCTTCCTTCCTTCCTTTCTCTTTCTTATTAATAGAGGCTTTTTGCTGTTTTCACAGGCACAGGCCTACCCAGAAGAAAGGATGTTTTCTATGCCTCACTTCTAGGATGGTGGACATGGATTAAATTCTGGATGAAAGTTGAAGTGTGCTGTGTAAACTTCCTGTGGAGTTTTACATTTTCTGTTTTTAAAATCTCCTCCTACACCCTACTGGTTTTAGTGTAGATACTTGTGTTTGGATGACAATGACAAGGCATATTTGTTTTAGCATCAGAATAGGATAACTCTGGATTTCTGAAACTACGGAGCATTGAATCTATCTTTTACTTTTAAGGAAGTGTATTACTTTTCTTACACATGAATAAAACAGTTTTACTTTTAAAACATTTAGGTTATTGGGAATAAGTGAAATTTGGAAACTTGATAGACATAGAAATTATAAAGTTGGAGCTTAGAAAAAAAAACAGAAAAGAAAAGGAGAAAAATATTTAAAGAGGTGATTTGGATTTTTAAGAACTAGAAAAAGTGGAGGTGAACAGTTTCTGCCTGAACAGAAAAACAGCAGTTACTACAAGAAGAAAGGATAGAGTGACACACAATAGTTATTCAACAAAGTAATATCAGTATAGAACATCGACATACTGTACTGAAAATACCATGATGGATATCTAACATTTAGTCAATCAAAATGATAATTTTTGTGGTACTAATCATTCACTATTTCCAGGAATCAATATAAATTTTCCGAGTTGTGTAGAAATGATTTCAAAATTTGGTGCTCCAATGACAAAACACTTTAGATAAAAATATAATAAAACAAATGATTACTCTTTTGGATGGAGAACTCAAATAAGATTGTTGTTTAATGGTCAGTAAAATTATATACTATGATATACATAAAATTTTAAAAGTAAATATTACTCAGGTTGAATAGATTATACCAGGGTCAATGTCATGTTAAACAACTGAAATTTATTTTACATACTTTTGAACTACAAAAGTAAGAAAACAACTGAGTTTAAACTCATGACTGTTTTGATGCTGACCCTGATATCAGTTTCCCCACATTAAACCCAGCATATATGAGGTTAAAACCAAAACACTCATTCCCTGCTTACTCTCTGGCTTCCTGGCTCCAGAATCCACTATCCTCCATGGAGACAGACACCTTCCAGGACAAGCACCTGGATCATCTCCTCCCCACAAAGAGATACAGGCTGGTAGGAAAGCTGCTGACCGGCAAGGTCACGGGCTCCCTCCTCTCTGCAAGTGTCTCAAGGCCAAAGACAGGCTGGTGGGAAAGCTCTGACCAGCAAAGCCATATGCTCCCCCTCCCCTACCTAAAACTCTAAATAAAAACCCTTCCTTTTACCTTTTCGGGGAATTTGGGATTTCAGCGTTAGCTGCCCTCTCTCCTTGCTCTGTGCTGTGCAAAAATAAAATTCCTACTTTCTTCCACCACAGCCGGTGTCAGAGATTGGCTTACTGCGCAACGGGTGAGCGAACTCGTTTCAGGTTCGGTATCAGTTTCATCGATTTCTCACTTGGAAAAGTACAGACTTTTGACTTAAGTGAAGATTGAGAAAGCAACCAGTTATTATAATAATATTGTTGATTACAATGTTAATAATGAATCTGATGAGAATAAAAAAGAAAAAAATACAATCCAGAATTTTGACTAAAATTCATTTCTTTGCTATATATGATATGATATATATGATATATAATTGAATGCGTTACTAGAAAACATAATCACAACTGTGCTAATTACAATGACAGTCTTTAGAATAATCAAACATCATTTATGATATTTTTTGGAATCTCTAAAGGTTAGAATATTTTAATGAAGCACATATCAAAGACCAGCTTATAATTACTCTTAGACAACCAATGGAAAGAATTACTAAACACTATCAAAGCAACTAGATTTAATTTAGACAGTGTAGAAGATTCTCGAGAACAACTAAAACAGAAGATTCTTGGAAAAAGCAGCAAACCATTACCATTGTCGAGAAAAACTTTGAATATGCACAATATGCTTCATTTAATAAACTATTGTTTGATTTTTGTTGTGAGAACATACACTCATGAAAAACCAAGCAAATGTGTGTTTTATTGTTTGTCTTTTGATAGGTTTAAAATATGTTTCTTCTTTTAAGGATTGGTACATGAGCTAACGTCTGTTGCCAATCTTCTTGTTTTTTTGCTTCTTCTTTTTCCCAAACCCCCCAGTATATAGTTGTAGGTGCTTCTGGTCCTGCTGTGTGGGACGCCACCTCAGCATGGCTTGATGAACCATGCTAGATCAGCACTCAGGATCCGAACAAGCAAAACCCTGGGCCGCCAGAGTGGAGCGCGCAAACTTAACCACTCGGCCACAAGCCTGGCTCCCTCAAATATTTTTAAAGATACAGAAAATTATTTTTAACAGAAAGAAAATCTGTATGAAATATTCAACAGAGGAATGTGTTTCCTACCTGTGTTTTTCTACCCTTGTATTTTTCTGAGACAGGTCCATGATCATTAACCTGGAAGCAATGAGGACAGATGGATGAGGCTCGTTAAGAAATGCACTTGGTAAGGTTAGATCCTTCCAGAGTCTTCGGGCAGGAAGAAGTTAATCTCCTCCAGCAGGTGGGTGGGAGTTCATTCTGCTCTCCTAGATAGTTCATGCAATCTTGGGAATTTATAGGTTTTCAGGTGGATCCATCCAAAAATCTTCAGCCCAGAAATTATGATCCTAAAACTTTCCATTTCAAGTCTCTAACCTTAGCAATGGAAACTTATCAAGGCTGTACACTTCGCTTGGTTTCCAGCTTTGCCATCTGGCTGTGATTTTCTCCACAGTCTGATTCAGATGCAGGGGATGAGGGTCTATTTAAATAACTTTGAAGGAGTTTTGGAATTCACCATTTCCTTTGAGTTGATAACTGGCTACTCTGAGCCTGCCATTCTATTTTTCAAGGCTCCCGGCAGCAGAAATCACAATTTTTAAAATCACTCTTGCCCTCATACCCTTCAAATACTAGGGGACAGCACTACTACAGAAGCCATTGTTGGCCATTCAGAGGTACCTCATTCCAGACCTCCACAGGTGAGCTCTTAGTCCTTGTGATGCTACAGCAGGTCAGGGCTTATTAACATCCATTTCAGCACCCAGGTTTGTTTTGCCATCTGACCAGTCATTGACCCACATCAAGAATTCTATACTGCAAGTCTCCTCTTTTGGGCTATTTTTAGTACAACTGTTAATAGGTATTTCCTCTGAAAGCCAAGTCTAGTATGTGAGCCAGATAGTATATTTGGGAGCAAATAAATATTTGGAAGTTTATCCCAGAAGGAAGGAATGAGGAAACAAAGAGAATGAGACAGAGGAGGGAAAAAAAAAAGCCAATTAAGTGTTCATTATTAAGATACCTGCTATAGTCAATAAATGTTTAACTTTTCAGGGACCTCTGGAAATTTTAGAGTGCCTTTCCAATTCTTACTGTTAAAGTTTGTTGGTTGGGGCTCTTATCCATTGACCCCTATTCACCAGTGTTGTCTATCTGTGTGCACTCATGTACCTTCTCCCAATGTAAACCTGACAGAGGAGTGTTCTGCCAGAAAAGAGTGACAATTTTCATCCTCAACCTCAGACTAGCCCTCTGGCAGTGACTGGTTCTCCTCTGTCACTCTAACTCTCACCAGGAAAGCCCACTATGCTTCTAGATTCCTTCATATGAACCTGCCCCAAGTCTGGGGAAACTCCCTCTTCCCTTTTTTCTTGTAGCCTAGAGAGGATAGTGGCTTCTGTTGTTGACAACGTCTTGGTTTGGGCATCATCAAGTTTGACCCCTGCTTGTCCATTACATAGATAACAATTCTCTGCAATAAATTCACCTGCTTATTCTTGATCTTACACCCATTTCTCCACTTAAACTTCTCCCTGATGATGTCAATGTAACCCATGTTCTCAAGCACTTATTGTTCAGTCCTCCACTCAGGTTGTTCTTATCAGCATTTGATATTGTTGATCACAGCCTGCTGTCGAAACACTTTCTTTCCTTGCATTCACTGAACAAATTATTTCCACTGATAACGCCTTCTCTGTTCTTTTTACATGGTAAGTCTCCTCCACTAGCCATTTACTGTTAACCACTATCACGACTGAGTCCTGGATCTGATTTCCTTTCATTCTCTAGCACTCCTATCCACATACACAGCTTCACTCACCAGCCAGTGGCAGAAGACTCACAAGTTCATAGCTCCAGCCCAAATTTCTTTTTTGAGTCCCCTAACATATTAAAATGCCTACTTTTATTGTTAATTGAATGTTTCAAAATCAACTAACATTAAACATGTGAACTATTTCACCACAAATCTGTTTGAGTTATGGTTGGAAACCTGGTCTCCTAGTGTGGCTAATTTTGTTTCATGGAAATACGTTGTCAGTTTTGCTCTGACTTCAAAAGCTTTAACATCACTGCAATGTATATAACCTAGAAATGGAAGCTCAGTTTTATTATCTCCACTTAATTTAGAGTTTTCTTATCAACTTAGGGGCTCTATTTCTTCTTTGGTATTTAATATAGACTCACTAATATAATTTCATTGGATTATTTTAACTATTTCTCAGAAAATTTTTGAGAAATACAAATGAATGATTTGGATGGTAGATACATATAGATCTAAAATTTTATTGTTATTTGGAGGGAGGGGGACATGAATATTCTCCTTAGTTTCATATGGAAAGTAGAAAATAAAAAAAACCTATTGTGTCATTAAGTTAACGTGATCTTATGTTCCTTAGACTGTTTGTACAATGGAAATTAGAATTAAAGCACTTTAGATTATAAATATTTGGATCCCACATCTAATTTGAGTCTCAAATTTTATTGAATTCACTTTGTTTATTTGGAAAGACTCTGGATATTTAAGCTGGAAAGATATGAATTAAATATTAACTACCATTATTTATCAGTTGGTTATTCAATAACTACTTTTTTTAGGATTGCAGTTCCATAGGAAATAATATAAAATGCATGTATATTGAAAATTAGACTTACTATGTATTGCTTTCAAACCAACAGGAGAGCAACAAATAGTAGTTATTACTGCTAATACTTCTAATAATTCTATTTCTAGTATTATCATGTTATTTTTACTAATCATTACTTTTTACTCATGCCTGTGCTAACAACACCTCTGAACTTACTGTTTCCTTAACTGTGAATTGAGTTTAGAATAAAAATGAAATTCATTTTATGTAATATTAATAATATAAAATTTATTTTTGGAATTTTTTTTGTTGCCTGTGAGAATTCTAAGACATTCTTAGAAGGTGATAAAAGTGAAAATACATTTTCCATCCATATTAATTTTTGTTTTTTTGGGTCTTTTTCAATCATTGTTTTGTGACCCACATTGTGTCAATCCATTATTAACAAAGTAGAAGCAAGCATGCCAGCAAAATTAAAGTCTGGTAAGATATATCGTTGACTTTAGATTTCTCCAGAGGAAAGCTGTCAACTTTCCCTTTAATTCTAATTCTTCTATGAAAGATCACAGTAATTACAGACTCCTGGCATGGCATTTATGTTGCCATTCACAGTGATGGATGTACATTAATCAACTTGTCAATTCCAAAGTATATAAAGAGTAGTTAATATGTATTTGTTTTAACTGTTTCTTCTGCAGCAAGGTATAACATCATACAAACATTGCTCTACAAAATATTTGTCATGAATAATATAAAGTCGTTTGTCTTTCAATCATAGCATTAATTTGAAATGGAAATAGATATGAATTTTCTATGCAAATGAAAGAAAGTCATACCATAATTGGGTTTCTTTGCACGACGATGTGGACATCTCCAAATATCTCTTTCAGTTCTGAAGGTAAGTATGTAGAAAGCTGCTGCTAAGAGCAGGGAATAGTATTCATTGACTAATCTACTATGGGAACCAGAAGCCTTCCATTGTGTCAAATTTCCTACTGATAGTTTTTTTCCGATAGTTAACCTCTGACTTTCTCCATCCAAGTTATTAGTGCTGATTGAATTGACTATATTGCCTTGCTGCTGTGTTGAGCCTAGATTCATAGAGAATTACTAAATATTCACAACCATTGCCAATATTTAATTTAGGATAGTGATATGGAAGTAGCAAACCACATAGCATCTGGGTGGGTTTCTGACTTTACAATGTCTTTGTACTGCTATGCTAATTATCAAAAACAGAGTATAGAATTTTTGTTTCTTATCTAGACCTCTGAATACTCTCTCTAACTATTTTCCATGGCCGCATTCCTATTTCATTCCAAGACATTTTATACATGATTTCCAAGTTATACTAACTATTTTAGCAGTTTAATTGCATTAATTCCTCAATGAAAACTGACAATGAATTCCTCCTTTTTGGGTTTATGGATTATGGAATATCACTTAGAAATTAGCATAGACCTTAACTGGAACAGGTCAAGGTTTAGAAGTACCAAAATATTAAATGACTTGTCTGAAGTCACACAGCTCAAAAATGACATACTCAGACTTTGATTCTTGTCATTATAAAAGCATCATTATTTTCACCTTTCCAATCTGTCTTAAAATACTGTATAAATGACATTTGTTTAGTCTTCAACTTCATCTGATACCCTCTCTCTATCTAAATCAGTCTATTTTCACTCTAGTAGGAAATTTATTTTCTAATCATATTATAGTCTTCATTTTATCCCATTATGCTTTGGTCATCTGTGTGATGGTTTTCTTTCTTATACTCCCACAGAACACCAACTTCAGTGCCTAAACAATTCCATTTCCTCAGTAGCTATTTAAAGATTGTGTGAATATACAAGCAAATACTTTTAATATTCCTTTTAAAGAAAATATAAGTCCAGAGGCCCACCGGTATGGACACTCAGTAATCTTATGTTTTGACTCAGTTCTAGGATTCTAGTGTTGGCAGAAAGTATGATATTTGCATATTTTTCATGTTCTGTGTAAACCTTTTCTTTTTTTTTGGAATTACTAGATTCAATTTTTTATCAGACAAGTTTGAATACAAGGGTTAAATATGAAATAGGCTTGGGAAGTGTCCCTATGAATTGCGTTTGCTTCAATGTTTTGGTCTTACAATGAAAACAAAGCTCACATTATGAGAAAACGTAAAGGAGGAGGAAAGACTGTGGTGAGCCAAAGGATTTTTTGTCAAACACATTTCCTCAAGTTAGAAGTAGTTTCATTTAACCTCTACATGTGACCTGCTTTCACTGGCAAGAATTACATTTCTGTGAGGGAAAAACTATAAAAATCAATTCTGATGTTTATTTATGTTGGCTTAAGAAGTGAAAAGTGTCAAGTATTACCCTTCTTCCAAAGTAGACAAGTTATGAAAATGTTTTTCTGTGTCTAGAATGTAAAAGTAGTGTTCCGTGATCAATCCTAAATTATTTTGACAAAACCAAAATTGAAGCTGTCCACAATAAATTCTGGAAGGTACTCCATATCATTAATGGTTAAACATATAAAATAAACATAGCAAGTTTTCTAATTTATTACTTGAGATATAAGTTCAAATCCAACAGGAAGATATCCAAACTCTACTAAAAGGAGGCACTACTAGTTTGTACATAGTGTTTTGTGGATAATTTAAAGTAAACTTGAAAAAACACTAATTCAATATAAAGTAGAGTTAAATATTTTATATCAGAAATAAAGTTCAGAAATAAGGAACATTAGAACTTTTCCCCTCAACCTCCCAGACAACTGCCCTCCAGAAAGGAAAGTCACTTTTTCAATATCAGATATTTATCTGGCTCCATTTGCCTCATTTACAATATAGAGATAATAATTCCACTTTTGTCTGAGCTACTATAGGATTAAAATCAATGAATTCATTAACGATTTTTGCTAACTTCAAAATCACTGATCCTTTTGTTAAATTTATGCCTATCAAAGAAACTGTTTTAAGCTATCTTTTCTATGCTCTAATTTATTGTCAAGCATTAAAAAATTATTTAAAAATGAGCAATATTTTTAAAAGTTAGATTTATTTATTTACTTACGTATTACTTATTGCCAGACACGTTTCATTAAACCTTTTCTAACAAATACTGCATGGTAATTTTTCACCAAAACATTTAAAATCCTCATTGTCATTCTTATTTAAAATTATCTTACTGTGTTATATAAAGAACAAATGTATTTTTAAATGATGATAACAAACATGTAAATTCTATCAAATATATTGGTTCATGTTTTTAGTGGAAGAGCATTTAGGGGAGCAAGAGGCAGGGGAAAAGAAGAAAATCAAATTATTTTATTCAATATAGTGATGGGGTTCAGGGTAGAGGTCTTAAAGTATGCTACTTTGGCATAGTGATTATTTTGAATTAAAATTACTCAAGAAAGAGCTGGTACAAAGACACTTGGAACTTCCTTTGTCCCCTGGAAAGCAGAAAATAAATTTCCCATGTGAAAGGTACTCTTCCTGTACCAAGAGATAGAGACACATCCTTATGACCAGAAATAGGGAATTCAGGGTTGAGAAGGCTCTATAAACAAACCTTGTTTCTTCTTTACTAATTTACTACCCCAATTCCAAACTTCTTTGTCTTGTCAATTCTTCACAAATTTATCGTTTCTTTTTCTAAAAGGTATAAAAACCTGCCTTCTTTGTTCACTTCTTTGAGTCTCATATTTCTATGGGCTCCCGCATGTACAAAATTAAATTTGTTTTTTTCTCCTGTTAATGTGTCTTGTGTCAATTTACTTATTAGAACCAAGAGTGATACAGGGAAATTTCCCCTTCCTGACATTAGTTAAATTAAATAAATACAAAAAACCAAAAATTTAAGGGAAATCTTAGTTTTTTTCTACTCTGAAAATGCAAGGTTCTCTTAAATCCCAGATAAATATTTATCAATATTTGCAAAGAAGTCTTTCTCTGTGTATTTGTTCTTTTCAACAGTACCATGTATTACTTTTAACAATTTTATATAAATAGCTTGTACTTTAGGCATATATTACCCTTGCACGGTTTTTAAAAGAATGAATTTTGGGACTAACTGCTAAAGGTCAAATATGAGTTGCATCACTATAGTTTCCTCATTTGAAAAATAATAGTAACAGTGCATTTCCATCTAAACATGAGGGTAATTTGAAGGTAAAATGCCTGCATACACACACACACTTATGTGTGTATATGTATATACACATATACATATCCTGTTTGAAACTATGCCTGGCACATAGTAAGTACTATAAAATGTGTCATTATCTTGATATTTCTACCAGCTGAGAAGTTATTTCTCAGAGAATGTAAAAATAATATATTGGTTTAAAACAAAACTTTTGATATGTTTCTGTCAAGGAAGATATATCTCATTAATTAACAGAGACAGCTTGCATTTAGATACATGAAAGTAATTGAAGGCAAGTTTATGTCAACATCAACTTGTTTTGTTTAGACACAGGCAGTATCATATGCTTTTGAATTCACAAAGTTAATATAAAGTTAGTTTGTTCATGATGACATAACCAGTATGATACCTCATTGTCCTGATATTATTTTGTTGCTAAAATTGCTTTCATTATCTTATAGTACAACACTGACTACAAGATAGACTGATTTTAGTTTTCTGATTATTCTAAAAGTAAATCCTGAGATGCTGTTGGCATTTTAATTAAATTTTCTGAAGAGTAATATAATGTTTATGATTTTTTCCCCAAGAATTGCATAATCAATCATAGTTACACTGGATACTAAAGAAATAAAACTCTAATATTATTATTATTAGAGAACTCTAAATTGTGGTGCTACCTTTGGGTACATAGATTTCTAAGTTCATCAAATTAAAATTATTTTTTCTGTTGAAAATGAAGCAGTCCTTCTCTTTACTCATAATTACTAATTTGTATACAGAGATAGAAATAGAGATAAAATTTAGATAAAGATAAATATAGATATAGAGATAGGGATCAGCATATCCCCATGCACAGGGACAGACCCTCACATAAATGCAGTACAAAAAACAGATAACATGTCTTATTTTACTTCCCATCTTGTTTACATTAAATCTGTTTTGGGACCATTATTTGATGAGTGAACTTTAATGGAAGCTCTCTAATTCCCCAAATCTTTAGCTTATTATTATTCTTATTATTATTTTCACTGATTTATCTGAAAAATCTTGAAAAAGGATTTTCATATTGTAAGCCTTCAATGATATTTTAAGCAAAAAAATGAAAATGAAAAAAATGCTACCGATTAACTTCCCAGCTATGTATATTCTGCTGGTCAAATTACGCAAATATGAAGGAACTCAGAATCTTATGATTTATCTCCTGATGTAGAATGCTAAGAACACATCAGTCCAGGTCAAAGAGGACAAGTGATAGAGTCTATGTGAAGTAATATAGTGTAAGGGCTTCCTATGAGCTTTCTAGGGCTGTCATAAGAAACTACTAAGAACTGAGTGGCTTAAAAAACAGAAATTTATTGTCTCGCAGTTCTGAAGACTAGAATTCAACGTCAAGGTGTTGGCAGGGCCATGCTCCCTCTGGAATTTGTAGGGGAAGGATCCCTTTTTGCCTCTTCCAGCTTCTGGTTGCCCCAGACAATGCTCAGCTTGCAGCAGCATCATTTCATTCTTTACCTCCAACTTCACATGGAACAATGCCTGGCACATCTCTGTGTCTCTTCACATTTCTTTCCTTCTGTATGTGTCTATCTCTGTCCAAATTATCCCTGTAGGAAGGACACCAGCCATATTGGATTAGGCCCTACCCTAGTAGCCTAATTTTTACTTGATTGCCTCCGTAAAAATCCTATTTCCAAATAAGTTCACCTTCTGAGTTACTAGGGGTTAGGACTTCAACATATCTTTTTCTGGAGACAGAATACAATGCATAACAAGCTTCAATCTTTGTACAGGAGGGTCTTTTTCTTCCCGATACCTGGCTCAAATAACTGGACCTGATCAGACATTTACCTTGGAAGCTAAAGGCAATGAATGGAGTATTGAATTTGTCAAAAAAATAAGACATGGTAGATACTCAATGAGTACTTGTTGAGGGAATAAATTAATCAGCTTTGTGTTGTCATAAAATAGAATCATGGAATTCTAAGAAGAATGCAGTAAATATTGCAGTGCTTCACATTTTTTTTAAAGAGCTCCATCAATAGTTCTATATTTTAATAAGTTCAAATTGAGAGTAGTACTAAATTCATTGGGCACTTGACAGGTTTCCAGACAGGTTGGACAATATTTTTTACCAGTTACCAAGTTATAAAGTGGTCATAAAATTTTGTATTGGTTGATATAATATTTTATAGTGTTTCTAGATTAGAAAAAAAGACATTCAGTTAAATTTGAATCTAAAATAAACAGGAAATAATTTTAATATAAATTATGTTACCTTCCATATTTATTCGGTAGTTCTATTTATCTCCTTTGCTGCCAAAGTGATTTATATTTTATCATTTTTGTAAGAATAAATTTTAGAAAAAATGTGCTAAGCTCAATCTACTGTTGGTGAGGTAGGGACAATAAAACAGAAATATAATTAGCAGAAAATAAATCTTTTTACATTTTAAGATAACCTTTACGTTATGAGTCAACTTAAGTCAAGAATTTAGAACTGATGGGAGCTGTAAACATATATTAAGAAATTAAAATGTATTTTAAAATCAAACCTTTAAAATTTATTTTGATTTAATTGTCTGTTACAAAAATATCAAGTTCTTTGAAGACAGTTTTTATATAGATCACCCTACAAACCCAATGCAAATAAAATCCAGGAATAGTACTTGATTAAATTCATATTAGCTAAAGTAACTCTAATTGTCTGAGAACTTAAAATGCTGCAAGTTTTATGACAAGGAATGAAGTGAATTGCAATGAAGAGAATATTTTCAAAGGACAGCAAAACAACGAAAGAAAGTGTGGTTTGAGATTTGGAGATTAACTGGGTTAAAAAATGCGTCTGTGTGTGTGTTGTGTGTTTAAAAAATGACATATAAAGAGAAAACAGAAGCTATAAAATGGTCCATTTTGAAGCAGAAGATGGATGGCACTTACACCATTTGAACAGTGAAACTGAGTTGTGGATATGAAATCAGAGATTAAAATTAAATAAAAATGCAAACATTTTTACCTGCTTTACAGGTTTATTCCTTTAGCTGAATTTATAAGCATCTCAGTGTTGAAATACCCAACATCAGCCTCTTGATCCTTGTTCCTTCATCCCTGCCCAGCACAGACCACACCTCCCAGTGTCACCTCTCAGTAAACAGCAGCTCCATCTTTCCGTTTTTCAGGTCAGCCAACTGTTGCATACTATCCCACCTTCCTTCCTTACTTTATTTAATATGTCTTCTCACCACCAGGTATACACACATGTGTATATATGTACACGGAGGAAGGGATTTTCATTGGTTTTGTTCAGTCTGTATCACAGCTTCTAAATAATGTTTGGTGCAAAGTGAACACTAAAAAATATAAATCAGTTATTTCCAAATAGATAAAATAAATGTCACCACATTTGTAGGAATTATTGCATTAATATCTTATTTTTTTATGTCTATGTTATATTTGTTTTTATACTTTAATAGAATTATTATTACCTTAAATATATAGATATGTAGGAATTTTTAAATATTTTACGATAACTAACACTAATTATATAATTTGGCATATACAGAAATACTTTTTCCCCCCCTCCCAATTTTATTAGGGTATTGACAAAAATTGTATATATTTAAGGTATACAATGTGATCTTTTGATATATGTATGCATTGTGAAATGATTACCGCAATCAAGCTAATTGACGTATCCATCACTTCGCATAACTACTTTTTTTGTGTATGTGATGAGAACACTTGAAATCTACTTACTTAGCAAATTGCAAGTATACAACATGTTAGTAACTAGTCACCATGCTGCACATTAGGTCTCCAGAACTTACTCATCTTACAGCTGAAAGCTTGTATCATTTGACCAACATCTCCTCATTTCTCCCCCACTTCAGTCCCCCAAAACCATACTTCCAGTCTCTGTTTCTATGAGTTTGACTTTTGTAGATGTCACGTGTAAGTGAGATCATCTACTATTTGTCTTTCTTATGCTTGGATTATTTCACTTAGCAGAATATCCTCTATATTTACCTATGTTGTTGCAAAAGGCAAAATTTCCTTCATTTTTGAAGCTAAATAATATTCCATCATGTGTGTATATTATATATATCTCAATATTATAATGATATAATTATAATATAATAAAATATATGATATATAATAAAATAATGTATTATATAATATTATAATATTCCAATGGAATGCTGTATAATTTTCTTTATCCATTCATCCATTGATGAACACTGAGGTCATTTCCGTGTCTTGGCTATTGTGAATAATCCTGGAAGGAACACGGGAGTGCAAACATCTCTTTGAGACAGTGATTTTATTTCCTTTGGGTATACACCCAGCAGTGGGATTTCTGGATCTCGTGGTAGTTCTAGTTTTAATGTTTTAATGAAGCCCCGTACTGTTTTCCATAGTGGCTGTACAAATTTACATTCCCATCTACAGAGTACAACTTTCTCTTTTCTCCACATACTCACCAATGCTTATCTCCTGTTTTTTGATGATGACCATTCTAATAGATGTGAGGTGATATCTTATTGTGGTCTTGATTTGCATTTCCCTGATGATTAGTGATGTTAAACACTGTTCATATACTTGCTGGCCAGGTCTCCAGACTGATGGAACTGCATCTGAGATCTCAGCCAAGTGGGACGGGAGCCCAGTCACACTGCTCTTACAGTTTCGCCTGCAGCTAGCAGGCCTGTTACTAGGGGCAGGGGAAGACATAGTTCCTGCCAGATTCCCAGGTGAATGGCACTGCTTCTGGGACCATAGCTGAGCAGGGCTGGAGCCAGGTAACAGGGACACTTCTGAGGCTGCCGTCAAGTCCATAAACAGTGGACCTGGGAACAGGGGAATGGATGGGTGTGGCTCCTTCTGGCTTCCAGAGCAGGCTCCTGCCAAGCTCCTGGGCAGGTACCTGGCTATGCAGGACTGCCTCTGAGACCATGACAGAATGGAGTAGGAGTCAGTTCACAGGGCCACTTCAGGATCTGTAGTCAGGTCTGCCGCCATCGGGCCTGTTACCAGAGGTATAGATAAGTGTTACTATTCCTAGGTTCCTCGGTGGATGGGGTTGGTTGCAGACTACAGCCAAGGGGGACTGGAGCCAAGTCTATGGTAAGATGGGCTGCTTTTGGTCTGCAGGCGGAACTATTTTGGCAAGCTTACCACCAGGGCACAAGCTTGCCTTCTTAAAGCTGCTCTCCTCGTTCTTGGGCTTTGCCAGGGTTTTGCAGATTCCTACCTGGATCTCAAAGCTCCCACCCAGACATTTTTGTCCATGAGTGGCTACTAGATTATTGTTTATGTGGGGGTTGCAAGCTGGGGACATCTTATTTCACAGTTTTACTGACATTGCTCACTAGGAAGTACTTTTTCATGTAGGTACTCAGAATGAGTAGTTGAGTTTTGAAGAATTTATCCTTATACATTTTTCTAAAAGAATATAGTATATTTTAAAAAACATTTTTATTGAAGTATACTTGACACATAACATTATATTAGTTCAGGTGTACAACATATATACAATTCAAACATATAATTCAAACATATGATTGGATATTTGTATATATTGCAAAATGATTGCAACAATGTCTACTTAGCATTTGTAACAATGCATAGTTACAAAATTTTTGCTTGTGATGGGAACTTTTAAGATCTATTCTCTTAGCAATTTCAAATATGTGATACATTATTATTAATTGGAGTGACCTTGCTGTACATTATATCTTCATGACTTATTTAGCTTATAACTGGAAGTTTCTACCTTTTGATCTCCATCATCCATTTTGCCCACCCTCCATTTATGATTTCCACAATTCCCATGCCTTCCAGAGATTCTCACTCTTTCTCTTAAATGATACTGGAAGAATCATTACACAAATTTTACCTAGTTTTCCATTATTTAGGCTCAATGAACAACATGTCCAAGCACATCTGTTATTAATCTGGAATGGTTTCTAAGATACATTTATATTAATTTATATTTAGATTGATGGGCCTTTGAGGACATTGAGGGTAAAATATTCTCATGAGTAACTAATTTACTACACATCACATCACTTGCAATGGAATTATACCTGCACAAAGCTGGTCTCATCCATCTATATTGTTTGTTCTTTGGGTTGTTATCAAGTATAAATGATACTTTGTTCTTTTACCTTCAAATTATTAATAAATATTCCACTAGGTGTAAAATATACTATTTAATACACCAAGAGACGAGGTAACTATTATGATATTAAGACTTTGATTTTATTTGGAACTTAATATTATAAATCACTTTGTGGCTTTCTAAAATACTTGAAAAATAAAATAGGTATAGCATGTGACTAATAAATTTAGGATAAGAAAAGTGTAGACAGAATTAGCGAAGCAAAGCGAATATCCGCAGTTAAGGGACCAACATGATGGTTTTAACTGAACTTCAATTGTTATTTTGATTTGCAAAGTAAAAGAGAAAACAATAGAATTGAAACTTTTCAATTATTGAATTCACAATAATTCTCTAGAATTTTATACATTAGCATCAGAGATAATTCATAAAATGGAATAATTTCTGTGGGAAGTATTGCAAAACAGCAAAGAATGATGCAGTGACAGCATTTTCTGCACTGGATGTGCGAGCACATTGTATGATGCTGTTTTTTATCTGAGGCTACCGTTAATGATGTGCACAAAGCATTAGGCATAACTCAGCGAAGCAATTCTGCAAGGTGTTGGAATTATACAGACCAGATGTGTAGCCTTCTGGTGGTGAAACTTAATTCAAAGATATAATTTAGAGTAGGAATAAGTATATATAGCAATTTTATCTCTTGGATATCCTAATTTCCACATATGTGCACAAATTAGCACATTGAGGATAATAATTGCAGAACTGTGGGCAAAACTAAAAATGAATTAGAAAATAGCATAAATATATGCAAATTATGAACTGGACAAATAATGTATATTCTTTGAAAATATTTTATATAGTTAATAAAATGATTTAGTTCTAAATAAATAGATGCACGATAATAATTAGTCAAACACAGTGTTGAGTAAAGAAAGAACCAGTAATAAACAGGAAAAAGAAAATTGATACTACCTACATGAATTAAGGAAGTACAACTATAAATTATAATTACTATTTTCATAGATAATGATCAAATAATAATTTAACATGGTTCATAAATTTATTTTAATATATTTAATTCGTAAATACATGCAAGTTTGTAAAATATTTTAAAATAAATATGCACCCCAATTGAAACAGTAATTATTGAAATTGAGGTTGGAGGGCAATATGCCAGAAGGTAAACATTAATGCTCTTGGTATTGTGTGCCATACTTTTACCTATGGGATGCAGTGTTTTCAAACATCATGTTTTCACATGTGGATCTTTGATAGAATCTGAAATAAAGAGGCTTGATGTGATTTTCTGGAGATAGTATGGAGTTAATATTGTTGATTGCTTGTTGAAAGTGTATCCACATAAAAAAATAGTTAAGTTGGTGTTCTGATTAAAGTTCAGATAAGTTCTGATTAAAAAATCGAGGGGTTTGACATATGCCTAGATGGAAACCCAATCACTTTTGTTATAAAGGTAGAGTTACACAATACTTTCAATCCAATAGAAATTTTCCTCATGAATATGTTAAGAGCCCACCCCTGAAAACTTATAAGAGACAAATGAGTTTCAGATTTTTGCATCAAAGAGTATGGGCTAACCATTTTTTATAAGACGCTGTTTAAAGCATACCTTGCTGTTGCTAATTCCCTCTGGCACAATTGTGCACAGGCAAGGCAATTAACCTTCATTAATTCCGAGCACTGAGTGAGAGTCTTTAAATCTTAGCAAAAAGAAAATAATAATTGGAAAGAAAAAAACAATAAAAAGACTTCTTAGTAGTAGAAAAGAAAGTAAATAGAAACAGCATGACACAAAATAGAAATATATATGTATAGGATTTAGCAAAGACAGACAAAATCAAAATCAGCTAAAGGTTCAGGAAGGCATCCAACATGTAACATGCACGTCTTCAAAACATATCAGGTGTGAATGATCAGTTTTAGCCACACAAACTAACCCACCAAAAAAACCCAAATCCCAAAAACCGAAAACCAAACCAAGCAAAAGATATATCCCACAGCTAATTAGGATCAACTGCCTTTCAACATAATTATAAGTTGCAACAAACCTAAGTATGTGAATCAGATATGAAAACAGCATCTTCACATTTTCAGGAATGTAAGTCCATTTTTTTAGCTTACTTTTCAGTGAATTTTACACTTACTAATGCATTTTTATTTGAGCAATTAATCATTAAATATTTGATTTTTTAAAAATGCTCTTATGGTATTCTTTGCCAAACAAATTATTGAGGTGGACTATTAGTGTGTACTATATTTTGTTTGTTTGTTTTTAAGATTAAATGTAAGGATTCTATTGCAGAAATTTGAGGCTAATTTACTCTTTAAGTAAAAAGAATATTCCACGGACACAAGGTTTTATAGCAATATTGGAAACTATCAAATTAGGTTTATTAATGAAATATTAAATTATTTCTCTTTTCTTTTTTTCTATGAATTTCCTGAATTTGTTTTCAGATACAAGAACTTTAAGACTTAATCTAAGATTGAAGTGAACACTAAACAATGACTATCAAAGTTCTATTACCATTGGAACATAATATCTCTATTGCTGAAGTCAACATTTAGTCACAGAAATTTAAAACTTTTAGTATAGGTTTTATCCTTAACTATTGGATAGGCATTTCAGGTATATTTCAAGTAAACACGAATTTATGAACTCATTGTCTTTTCAGCATTGTCAACTATCTATTTAAGTTGGATAATTTTATTTTATACAGAGGCTATATACAATCAACTTTTTTTATTATGAGTGATATCGTATCCAAGAATAAAGTCCTTTCATTGTTACTTTTTTATTCCTTGCTTTCAATGATCACAATCAACCTAATTAACATATCCATCAACTCACATATTTACCCTCTCTTTTTTGTGTTGAGAACAATTGAAATCTACTCTCTTGGCAAATTTCAAGTGTACATTATATTAACTATAGTCACCATGCTGTACATTAGGTCCTATTGATTATTTAATTATCTCATGTAAGGGTTATTTGTCATCATTTTTTGTTAATTTTCAAGTTAATTTAGGCCTTTAGATTTTTGTGAGCATGATTTTACGTGTATGTTTGCATGTAGATGAATGTGTTTCTCAATATTTCATTATTGAACAATTCATAAATTACATACAGATTTGAAATATATCAATAATATCTTTTAAGATCAGAGAATAACAATACTTATTTTATACTTGACCTAAACACAAATTTGGTTGTGTAAGTGATTGACAGTCTAAAGATAGAATCATACACAGTGTAGTGAATACCCATCTACTGTTTCTGACTACTCAGCAGGTTGAACATCCTTAGTTATGACTGGAAAATTCATAGCCTTATGATCTAGCACACTCAAAAAACCCAGAAATAGAAATTCCTAGAATCATTGTCAGCTAGTACACAGAGTCAGAAAAGAAGACTCTCAAATCAGAAACACTCCAGACTTAAGTTTGGAAACGAGTAAAGTGATAGAGCTTCATGACATTTGTTTGAGGTGATGGTCAAATTATCAGGTCTCAATGGCAGCCTGGTACTCTGTACTTGACAGAGGAACAGCTTCAATTGGGCAAGAGTGGTCATGTTTTCTTTGGGTCATTTTTAATATATATCCTTTGGCAGAGTTCCTGAAGATTATTTTCTATTCCTCACAACAATTATCTGAACTACGTAATATCCTTTTGCTGATTCAGTTTTTGCTTATTCATACAGAGTCAGCTTCTGTTGCTTGCAACTAAGACATGTGCACAAAACAGAAGAATCTCATATCCATTAAAGAATTGTGTTTGCAATGAGTGTTAAGTGACAGGAAATCTGACAATAGCTTGAAGATGGTTCTTTATTCCCACCCTCTCACCTGCTAAAATGTCCTAAGATGTCCAGAAGGAGAAGATCATTGCCTTGATTCAAAGGTCCACACTGACTGGTCAAGACTTCTGTATTTCTCTCAGCCTTTTCCTTTGAGGCCACATGATGATTGTTACAGGCTCCGCCATTAAGATAGATTTCCTGCAATAAAAAAGATTTAAAAGCGATAGTACAAATGGCAATACAAGGCAGGAACATGCAGGCCACAGAACTTTTGCAGAATTTTTCAGTACACTGGTGCTTGTGCATAATTGCCACACACTGTGTCACAGAGCCACCATAGTTGCAATATAGGCCCATGACTCTAGTTTTATAGCCAAGTACATTGCTGCCCCAAATTAAATTGGGATCAGTGTTTTAACAAAGAATGTAGCCTGCCTATATCATTCAAGATCAAATAAGGATAATATAAAACCCTCTAGCCATTTTATACCAAAAGATAGTTATTTAATACAGAGAATCTTATATTTATAATAATCACTAAAAGCTAGAAGAGTAGTATAATCTTTCTTTCTAGGAACGACTTTTAAACAATATTCATATCAATGGAACTAACCCGCCAAAGACTGTGCTTCTTTCCCTTCAGTCAGAAAACTGCTAACCTAACGGTTGACCCCTGAGTCACGTCCCATTATTCATAATCTTGGAATTGATAAGCCACTGCTGTGAATGTGGGATCCAAAGTCACACACCCTAATGGATGGCTCTCATGCATCGTGCAACCATCCTACTCAAACTGGTTCTGAATTCAAATCTTGTACGGAACCAAATGAGATAGAACAAAAATCATATCATAAAGACTATCTAAAGAGAAGTTTAGAAATGTAAACTTTAAATTCTAAGTCTCTACTATACAGGAAGATGGACCAGAAAACTGTTGAGAGATATGTATGATCATATCTGTTACAACTGTGTAAAAACAGTTACATTTCAGTAAGTTCTATTCCTTGCCGTTCAATTACATTTTGCAAAAGATCAAATCACATTATAACTCTCTGAAATAATAGCGATATAAGGTTTAATCTAGAAAGCAATTTGTTTCTCTATTTCTAAGACCTTCCAGTGTAGCTCATTCTCCCTTTATAAAGCCATGCCTGGGCTGCCAGGGCGTTCTTCTGATCAATTCCCTGTCTCTTTTCTCATTCACTTCAAATCCAACCTCCTTACTTGAGAGGGGAAGATGTAAACATTAAAGATTTAATTTTGCTATTCTGCCTCCAACTGTCCAATGGCCCCTTGTCATTATAAGATTAACAGTGAGTTTCCAACTGAGCATGTGAGATTCTGCCAAACTCTTTACTACCAACATCCCTTGCTTCATCTGACAACTCTGTTGAATACTTTATAGTCTAACCCTAGACATTTCATAGTTCTCTCTACAAACTTCTTTGTTTCCCAAATCCATAAATTTACTTTTGTTGTACTTTACCCGTCTCATATTTTTTCCCAGCTAAATCTTGTTCACCTCTTAAGATAGAGTTGTGCTATCACATTCTAGTAGATACCTGTCCTAACATGATATCCTCTGGCTTTTCTTTCTTTCTCCTCTGCTCCTTAGGAACATTTCTCAAAGCCCTTTGAATATATCTATCACTGCACCTACCACATTTTATTTTAATTAGTTCTCTGGGAAACTTGTCTTTCCTGTGACGTTATGAGTTACTTGAGGAATACAGTTACATTCTCTTATGTTGCCAACGCATTACTCAGTGACTGATTTTTTTGCAAGTCATCAATAAATGTTTATGTGAGTGAAACAAAATCCAGTGATAAAGACCATCTTCAGTAATAATACTGATTAAAAATTTTAAAGAAAAGCTTTTATCTGAGTGTTGTTTGATCTTTTTTAATATGAAGATTACCTGGAATAAATTCGGTAATTAAAATCAATGCTTGAATGTAGGTAAAAATGTACTTATACTTATGAAAATAAGAATCAAAACTTGTTGCTGTCTTTGTTGTTATGAGCAATAAGCTCAACTTTCTTTAAATTATACATATCTACTCATACATTAGTTACTTGAATAACCTAATATGTTTTAATATCTTGTATTTATAATGTACTTTTTCTATGTCTGCAGTGACAAAGTTTTTTTAAAATAATCAAAATATTGGAAATTTTTAGAACAAACTTTTGACCTGATTTCACAATTAGAATTTTTAAATGCTGGAGTTACATTCTACGTAAGTAGCATAAGTCATCTTTTTGTTTCACCATCAAAATTACAGACCTTATCTACTGTCTTTAGAGACAAAAATAAATATAACTAATTCTTTATTTAAAGTTTCCAAGAAATAACAAATAAGTTCTTGAGGAAGAGCTCTAAGATTAATTATCTCATAACCATTACTTATCTTCATTAATTAAGAATATACTTTTCCTCTATCCTCTAAATTTAGTTAAAAGTGAAATAGAAGAACAATATCTATATAAACTATGGCTGCTAAGCTGTCTTTTACAAAACACTCTCTAAAAAATAATAACTGGAGAATGCCCCTGTGGCATAGTGGTTAAGTTCATGCACCCTACTTCGGTGGCCCAGGGTTTGCAGGTTTGGGTCCTGGGTGTGGACCTACACACCACTCATTAAGCCATGATGTAATGACTCCCCACATACAAAATAGAGGAAGATCGGCACAGATGTTAGCTCAGTGGCAATCTTCCTCAAGCAAAAAGAGGAGGATTGGCAACAGATGTTAGCTCAGGACTAATCTTCCTCAGCAAAAAAAAGAAAGAAAGAAAGAAAGAAAGAAAGAAAGAAAGAAAGAAAGAAAGAAAGAAAGAAAGAAAAAGAAAGTAACCACTCAGAAGTTATTCAATTTACTCTAATGTTACTTTGATTAGTGATTTTGAGAAGTGATCCTTAAAAAATTAATCTGATATATTGCTAACCCAATAGTTGAGATTTTAAAAAAAGGTCCACTAACAAGACATCCTAATATAGAATTATTTCATGTGGGGCAATCAGCAACCATTTTCATTTGAATGCCACAAACATTTTCTCCCATGGAGACAAACCCTGGTCACATTTTTCACAATCAAAGCTTCAGGATAGCTCTCATTGAAGACTTTCACATGGTCCTGTAGATTATGAGTACTGGTTGCTTTTCCCTAAGCATTAGAATTCCGGACTCTGAAGGCTGGGGTAAAAGCCTAATATAAATGTAATTGAATTTTTAAAGGTTTCTATAAAGTTCAGCAGAGATTTAAAATGAAGAATTTCAAGCCTACTGGGCTATAAATAAAATATATTCTTTAATGTTGGAACCAAGCACTTTCTTTTTCTTGTCAGCAGAAGGAAAAAAAATCGTCACTGGAGAAAAATGAAGTATGACTGATAAGTCAAACTAGTTTTGATCCTTGCCTTGGTGTTTTTGTTATTAGAGGTCAAAGTTCTTACAATATTGCTCCAGCTTTTCTTCTGTCATCAGGAGGGTTAGGTGAGATCCAGATTAAACTATCTCGATTAGGATTTTTTTTCAGTTATTCAGCTCAAAATAAGTTGATGGAAAGAAAAAATATATACACACAAATATATGCATAAACATACATACAAACACACATATATATACACATAAGCATCTATACATATATATCTCTCATTATCATGATTCTTTATTGTTATATAACAAATATATTCAAATATTAATATCAGCAGAATATGACTACCTAAAAAATAGGAAATAACATTCTAAACACCAACAACAAAAGGCAAAGTGTATGTAATAGCAGAGAAATAATTATAATTTTATGACTGAATAACGAATAAAGAACTTTGGAAAGAATTAAATAGCTTTATGGGAAGAATTTAGAGAACATTAGGGTATATGGTCATTCTAGTTGTAGTTCTTATATAATTAATTTTATATTAAAGTTAGCAATTAAGGGCACCAGAATTCTCATACATTGCCAATTTTAAAGTACAAAATTCTACTGATTTCTTAGCAGTTAGGAACGTTCCTAAGCATTGGTTTTTATTGTACGGGAAAGATCATGTCAATTTAAAGAATGACCTCTACTCTTATATAAAAGGTACTTTGTGTAAAATATGTTGATTCAAATCTGAGTCAAGAAGTAATTTCTGCATTAACACTAAAGAATGCATATGCTGTTAAAAGATCATTTTTAAAATTATTTTATTTTCTTATCTATTCAGTGAGGTTTTTCCATTTTTTCTAGTCATCAGGATGCATACTTATGTGTAACATAAAGTGTCTTAAAAATAACCTCATGGGAGCTGGCCCGGTGGCATAGTGATAAGTTTGCGCAATCTGCTTTGGGGCCCAGGGTTTGCAGGTTCAGATCCCGGGTGCAGACCTTGCACCGCTCATCAGGCCATGCTGTGGTGGCATCCCACACACAAAATAGAGGAAGATTGGCGCAGATGTTAGCTCAGGGACAATCTTCCTCAAGTAAAAAGGGTAAGATTGGCAACAGATGTTAACTCAGGGCTAGTCTTTCTCACCAAAAAAAAAAGAAAAATAATAATAATAATGTCATGAATATTAATTTGTTTTTGGCAGTGCTGTGATCATAGTTATGTTACATTGAGTGCTTCAGATAAGACTATTCTACCACCATTACTACTACTATTTACAGAGAAGAAGGAACAATAATGTTAGTATTTGTTGACCACTGTAAGACTTGAATTGTCCTAAATATTTTACATGTATTATCTATAATATAATCATTAAATGCTTAGGTATGAATTTGAGATCTAGGAGAGAAACAGCCACATCATTGTAAAACAATACCACAAAAAGGACTCATGTTCTTTACTCCTGTAGTTAATTTGTTACCAAATTGATCATAATCACTATAGCTACTGCTGGTTAAGAGCAATGAAAAATAAAAATATTTATCCCCTCTTAATAAACCATGTACAATAATTTCTTTTTTCATTTTCATAGTGTCAACAAATGTCTGGACAACACATATTTTCAGCATGTAAACTTTTCCTTGAATCAATTTTGCAGCTCATCACAAAATTATAGTTGACACTGTGAGCTGATTGATTTCTTGTTGGAATTTTTTCCAAAGTATTTTTCAAAGCAGAAGCAAATTTACTATTTTTAAATATATATTGATGAGGCAAAAAAGAATCTGATGAAACATAGATTCTCAGTCACAATTTTACTTTAGTAGCTTATAAATTCTTTACTTCTACAAAGAATGAATATACACAAATAAAATATTTGCACATTTTAATTTGGTCTGTAAATTCAGAAACAATAGTAAAACATATTTTAAACATTTTCATAATGCAAGTGCAAATTTTGAGAAGAGAATTGAGTTAACTTGAGGTGTATAGGCAAAAATTGGTCTGAAAATAGCTGAATTAAGTAAAATATATAAGCTGATTGAATTTAATTTGTATGCATGTGGGTGTTTCCATTTTTTCTAAAGAAACAGTTCAGCAAAAATTAATCTTTATTATAAATACACTTTTTGACAGTCATGATACGTTATTTCACACATAATCAGATGAATTTTTTCCCACTGAATTTCTTCATAGTATTTACCAGATTATAGTTGCGTAGTTCAATATAGTTTTAAATAATCTATAGATGTACCAAGAGTCTTTATATATGTTGCCTCTAATACTTTTAGTTTATTGTTTATTGTTAAGATTATGTTTAATAGAAAGTAAAACTGGTAGTTTTTATAACTTTTTTGTTCCTTCACCTGAGATTAGAGCATGAGTATAATCATTATGAAGAAAACTGCTATCTGAAGGATTAGTCTTATACAGAAAAATATTCTGTCCCTTGCTGCCTTTCAGTGACAGTATTTACAGCATCATGCCCTACTGTATTGGATATGGCTTTGTATTTGCCCCATTTTTGTATCCAGATTATGTTGGTATTACATTCTTATATTACGTTCTTAATCAAATCCTATAGTAGCATTGACTGAATAATTAGCATGATTCTCTGATCTTGAATATGGGTGAAATAAGCCAAAAGGGATAGTTGCGGGAAAGACATACACATCCCCAAGAATAAATATGGTGGGGAATTACCAATCACTATGGGACTATATTTGACCCTAGTTGAGGGGAAGTACATATTGATGAGACTTTCCACTTAAACTATAGAGAATCTGAAATGTTGATCAATCCTGAGGCACCTGCTGCTCCACCACGTGTTTCATATCTTTGCTAAGACTGTGAATGACTGAAATATTCTGCTTGCTTTCATAATTATGTTGGATAGCTGTAGCTTCCTTATCCATTCATGTTGAAGGGAAAACGCACTGCTAATAGATGCCTTCTTATAGGCAGGCTTTAGTTAAGTTTACCAACATTTTAATTATTTAATTAATTGGCTGCTCCAATGTGAATTGACTCAATATATCTACTATCCAAAATAATCAAGAAAAAGAAAATGCAGAATAAAAATATGAGCAAATGAAGTTCTAACTTGAGAGCTGTACTGAGAGCCTAGCATAAATTCAGCACACATTAGACAATTAGAAAAATGTGATTAAGAAGTTGTTTTGTTTTATGTCGATTACAGAGAAAGAAAATTAGAAGCCCATTTCATTTGTGAATACTTATTAAACTGAATTTTTGCATATTAAAACTATGTATTCTGCACCTAACATTGTATTAAATAATAAAACATCATGATCAAGTAGCATTTATCCTGCAAAACAAAGCTCTTTTTCCATGAAAAAAGCTAAGAATATAAATCAGAAAATTAATAGGCAGCACACAATCATAAAATAATCTCAAATGATGGAAAAAACTATCTGATAAATTTCAACGTTTATTTATAATTTAAAACATTTAGTAAATGAAGACTGGAAAAGAATTTTTGGACACGTTAATGATTACATACAAAAAATGACAGCAAACATACTTACTGGAGATATTTTAATATTTTAGATGTAGTTTTTGAGAGCAAGAAAGGAGCGTCCATTATCATTGAATTATTTGCATTGGAAGTATTGTAAAACAAAAGAAAAGAAAAATATTGTGAAGATTCAAAGAAGAGGGAAGCACTCTCCTTATTTGCTAATAATAATATCTTAATTAGAAAATCCACAGACTTAAGAAACAAACTAATTAAACAAGTAAAGAATTCAGTGAATCTTCCAAATGAAGCATGAAGTTACAAATATCAATAGCATATCTCTAGTCAACTAGAAAATTTAAATTATAAAAATGTAGAGGCATAACCTTGTTTTATTATGCTTGACTTTATTGCAGTTTGCAGATACTGCGCTTTTTAAAATACCTTTCACTGGGAAAAAGATTACTATGTGCTGAAGTCTCAGATGATAGCATTTTTTAGCAATAACGTATTTTTAAGGAAGGTACCCACATTGTTTTTCTAGACATAATGCTGTTGCACACTTAAGAGACTACAGTATAGTGTAAACACAACTTTAATATGCCCTGGGAAATCAAAAATTTTGTGTGACTCACTTTATTGCAGTGGTCTGGAACCAAACCGACAATATCTCTGAGGTATGTCTGTACCTCCATATCAGAAAGAACTATCAGTATGTAATAATTAACTTAGGCAAGAATACAGAAGGTTCTTATAAAGATAAGTTGAAATCCTAATAAGAATATTGATTATGATCTTGATTAAAAGAGAAAGATCCCAAACACCCAATCTAAAAGTGAAAATACTTTAGCAGAGACACATCCCACAAGAGGAAAGGGCATTTCTTTGGTACTATGCCCCTCTAGCCTTCCTGTCTCATGTAAAATGGGAGCAGAAGCCATGAAGCGTTTGTTAGGGTCAAAACTCCAAAACAAGGGTCCAATGAAAAACTGAGAACTATTCATAAGATTATAGAGCACTTCTAGTCGCCAGTGCCTACCTTACCACCACATCAGCAATGCTCAGGTATATTTATAGGGGATTACAGCTGAAAGTGCTTCAAGACACGTATTCTTGTTTAGGGTATGTCCTTAGACAAGCTCAAAGTCAATAAGGGAAACAAAGACAAGAACATTGGATGAAACTTTGGCAGCTACAGCTATAGCCAACATTAAACACATCCCAACTTCTAGTCAGATAAATGTAAAATCTCACATTAAAATCCTTTTTACTTCAGTTATTATGACCCAATACAACAGGCTGAGCTTTCAACAAAATTTTACATGGTATGACAAAAGGAAAGAAAGAAGAAAGCAGTGTAAGAAGACAAAGCAAGTAGCAGAACCAGATTCAGACATGACATAGATGTACGAATTATCGGTAAAGGAATTTATAGTAACTACGATTAATATATTAAAGATGGTAATGGAAAAAGAAGAAAGCAATCAAGGACAGTTGATTAACATAAGGAGAGAGAGATAGAGTCTAAGAAAAAACAAAAAAAATAATAGAAACCAAAAGCAACAACAACAGTGTAATATAAATGAAAATTACCTTTGAGGAGCTCATCAGTAGACTGCATATGGCCAAGGAAAGAATCAGGGAACTTGAAGATCCTTTAGTAGAAACTTTGCAAATGAAATGCAAAGAGAAAAAAAGAGAGTTAAAAATAAAACTAAACAGAACATTTTGGAACTGTGGGACAATATCAAAAGGTGTAGCACAATTTTAATTAGAATACCAGAAAGAGAAAGAAGAGGAAATGGAGCGGAAGAAATATTTGAAGAAATAATGGCTGAGAACTTTACAAAATGAAGGACAGACTGCAAAACCAGATCTAGGAAGCTCAGAGAATATCAAGCAGTGTTATAAAATATACACCTAGGCATATAATGCTCAAATTGCAGAAAGACAATGACAAAGAGAAAGATCTTAAAAGAAGTCAGTGAAAACAAACATTTTACCTAGAAAGGAACAAGGATAGGAATTACAGTGGATTGCTATCATAATTCATTCAAGTAAAAGAGGGAGTAGAGTGAAACACTTGAAGTGTTGAGATAAAATACCAGTAACGTAGAATTCTATACCCAATGAAATTATCCTTCACAGATGAAGGAGAAATAAAGTGTTTCACAAACACAGAAAAAAATTGAGGAAAATATTTCCAGGCAACCTGCTCTCCAAGTAATTTTAAAATACACTTTCAGGTTGAATAATGATTATATATATTAGAAATCTTCCAAGAAAGGAAGATTGTTGGAGAAGGAACAAATAAAGATAAAATAAGACATTCTGTTTTTCTTGTTCTTAATTTATCTAAATAAGAGTTTAAAGTAATGGTAGTACTAATGCATTGGGTGATAATAACATATAGATAACTACCATGAATGAGAGCAATGTCAAAATAACAGAAGGAAGGAATTGAGAATACACTGTTATAAGCTTCCTACCCTATATGTGAAAGCATATAGAGTTATTTGAATGTGGACTTATATTATTTAAAAATTTTATTAGAAACTCTAGGGAAATCACTGTACAATTAAAAAAATGATAATAGAATAGTGAAAATAAAATAGAATCATATTAAATGCCCAATTCATACCAGAGAAGGCTGAAAAAGAGAAGGAGCATGGGGGCAGAGAAAGAACGAATCTAAGGAATAGATAACAATTTTAAATATGGCAGATATTAACATAATGATATCAACAATGACTTTAAATGTGAATGGTCTAAACACGTGTATTAAATAACAGAGAACGTCTGAGTGAATTAAAAAAAAAAGACCCAACTCTATTTATCCACAAGGAATTCAATTAATAATAAATACTCACAAAGGCTGAAAGTTATAGGAAGGAAGAAGACACATACTGCTAACTCTAATTAAAATAAAACTAGAGTGATCATATTATTTTCAGAAAAGTCAGACTCCATAAACAAGAAAAATATGAGTACAAAAAGGAATCATTAAATAATCATAAATAGGTCAATTCTTCAAGAGGTATAAAAGCATGCATGCATTTAACAACAGCTTCAAATTATATGAGGCAAAAGTGAAAGTAGAAATAGACACACCTACTATTATAAAGACTATGACATCCCTCCATCAGTAATTTATGGGACAAGCAGGCAGAAAATCAGTTAAGGATAAAGTTGATCTGAATACCACTATCAATCAACTTGATGTAAATGACATTTATAGTATACATCATCAAACAACAAGAGAATACACATCATTCTTAAGCTTACGTGGATTATTTATGAAAATAGACGACAGTCCAGGTCACAAAACAGACTTTTAAAAATTTTAATGAATACAACACATATAAAGTATGTTCCAGAACACAGAGAATTAAATTAGAAATCAATAACAGAAAGATATCTGGAAAATTCTCCAAATATTAGGAAATTAAATAACATCTGTAAATAAGAATGGTCTCAAGATAACCTGACAAATATTTTGAACAAAAAATTCAACACATCTAAATTTGTAGAACACAGTGAAATCAGTAATTAGAAGAAATTTATAACAGTTAGGTACATACTTTAGAAAAGAAGATCTAAATTTAATAACCTAAGACCCATCTTAGGTTAAAAAAGTTAAGCCTAAAGCAAGGAAAAGAAAATGAATAATGAAAGTTAAATTAGAAATCAATGAAAATGAAAACAGAAAAATAATTACATTGAATATTTTGAAACTTTATGAACATTATGAGAACACTAATGAAACTAAAAAATGTATTTTTAAAAGATCAATAAGATTTATAAATACTTAGCCAGGTTAAGCATGAAAAAAAGAGACACATTAATAATATCAGAAATGAAACAGGTCATGACTACTGATCTCATGGATGTAAAGAGGATAATAAAGACATACTATAAACAATTCTAAGCCCATGATACTAACTTAGATGAAATGTATGAATTCCCTGAAAGATATGAACAACCAAAACTCACACAGGAATAAATAGAGCATATGACTATGCCTATACTTATTAAAGAATTTCCATCAATAACTAATAACCTTCCAAAAAAGAAAGAATTGGGTCTAGATGGTGTCAGATCTAGATTTCTGGTGAATACTAAATATTTATTTAAGAGAGAAACAATGCCAGTTCTCTACAATCTCTTAGAGGAAGTAGAAGCAGAAGGAACACTTCTGACTTATTCTAGCAAGCCAACACTTCTCTAATACCAAACCAGACAGAGACATTAGAAGAAAGAAAGACTACAGACTAATATCTCTCATTAATAAAGTTGTAAATATCTTCAAGAAAATATTACCAAATGTCATTCAACAAAGTAAAAAATAATTATTCAGTAAGACCAAGTGGGATTTATTTCAGGTATGCAAGGCTGATTTAACATTTGAAAATCGATCTATGTAATCTGCCACATTAACAGACTAAAGAGGACAAAATCATATGATCATATCAATTGTGACCAAAAAATCATTTGACAAAATCAAACATTCGTTCATGATAAAAAATTAACAATGACAGTAAAAACTCTTAACAAATGGAAAAGAATAGAGAATTTTTCGATCTCATAATCTATAAAACCCAAAGTCAATGTTATACTTAGTGGTGATAAATGGGAAAACTACCCTCTAAAATCAGTGACAAGCAAAGGTGTCCCCTGTCACTATTTTTATTCAATATTGAATTAGAGTCTCAGATAATTCGATAAGCAAAGAAAATGAAACTGCCTTTAGTAAAGATGACATAATTGTCTATATAGTAAATCTCAAAGAGCTGACAAAGGTGTACATTCTTTTTAAAAATTATTCTTTAAAGATACTCTTTTAGCTTTCTCAAAAAATAATCCCCTCATTATTTCAAAAATTATGCGTGAATTTCAGGCTTACCAAAACATAGTTCTAATACGGCATTCTCGCCTTTTAAAAATTAGATTTATAAATTACAAATGAATGTATTGAGCATGAATTGAAGTACTTTTGGGTAGACAAGCTTAATTATGTGTTGTTGTTTTTAAGGAGCAAAGATTATAACATTTATATAAAAATGCATGTGTACATGGACTAGACAAGATGAATTTTACAGGTAGAGGTAACAGAGAAGGCATTCAATCAGATTAAGGTAAGTTTTAAGTATCATTAATTAGAGTAGCATGATATTCATGAAGGCGTAGACACAAAGATCAGTAGAGTAGAATGAAAAACCTTAAGACTTAAGCCATTTTGGAAATTAAGTGAATGACAATCCAATGCAGAAATGACAGAGCCTTCACTAAACTGTAACGTGGTGACTGATTAACCAATTGAAAAAAATAAAGTTATATTCATATCCCATATTGTACACTGTGATAAAAATATAATGAATCAAATATTTAATTGATAAATGAAAAAAAATACTAGAGGAAAACGTGAAAATTCCTCACTTTTTCAGATGGAGGTTTCGATAAGTTTTGTTTCAATTTGGCAATTCAAGAAATAGGGTAATAGCATGTTAGAAAAAAAGTAAACATTTAAAAAAAGAAAAAGGCAAATGTAGATTGTTCTGGGGGACAAGACCTAGAAAAGGCTGTGAGGGCTGCAAAACTTTTAGTTTTGTACTCGCTAGTCACTTTTGATTTTCATTTCCATATGTGTATTTTGCTGTATGACAATGAAAATTTCAAATTGCTCCATGTAGATTGTACAAAGATCACAAAGAATGCAATGGTGGAGATAAACAATTCATACTTTGGAATCAACAATACTGTTTGGATTATTTATTTCTATATTTTAGTCTAGATAAATTTCTAAAACTAGATATGACATGTTCATGTGTTTACTCTGCTCAACTAGTTGATAACTGCCAGTAGTTGAATTGAAACAATCTCTTACAATGTTTCTGAGATCAGTAAGAAAACAAATGGGATAATTAGCTGTCTTACAGGAATTAAAAGAAGAGTGGAAAGATGATATGGCCCATATTTCCCTCCTTCCCTCCTCATTTATTAGCAAGCATAGTGATATGCAATGTGTACTACCAGATCATTCTGTAAAATAGATGAATTCTTACATAAGATGACTCCAATAGCCTACTCAATTTGAGTGCAGCACACATTGAAAATATATTTTCATAATGTTTCAATATAGAATGAATTGTTAGTAAATTACATATGGAATATCTGTTGAGAAACCATATTTGACATAAGGTTTGTGTGTGTGTGTGTGTGAGGAAGATTGGCCCTGAGCTAACATCTGTTGCCAATCTTCTTCTTCTTGCTTGATGAAGGCTGTGGCTGAGCTAACATCTGTGCCAATCCTCCTCTACTTTTGTGTGTGGATGCCACCACAGCATGGCTTGATGAGCAGTGTGTAGATCCATACCTGGGATCCGAATCCACAATCCCTAGGCCACAGAAGCAGAGTGTGTGAACATAACCACTACACCACTGGGCTGGCCCCTGATTTTTTTTTTTTTGGAGGAAGACTAGCCCTGAGCTAACATCTGCTGCCAATCCTTCTCTTTTTGCTGAGGAAGAGTGGCCCTGAGATGACATCTGAGCCCATCTTCCTCTACTTTATATGTGGGACGCCTACCACAGCGTGGCTTGACAAGTGGTGCCATGTCCGCACTCGGGATCCCAACCGACGAACCCTGGGCCGCTGAATTGGAACATGCGAACATAACCACTGCGCCATTGGGCCAGCCCCCCTGATATTTTTTAATGTATATAATACCCTCCATTATTACCTCTCAGTTCTTTGTTAAACTTGGTGAAATAGTTAGACTTGAACATATTTTTCTGTTATATTAAAGATAAATCATGTGAGGTAAAGCTATCTTGAAATTTCATTTATGTCTTTGTAACCTGTCTAACCCTGAAATAAATTGCTATCATTAGGCATGGGAATAAACTAGCTCTTCTGGTGAACTTATTTACCTGACTGGTGCATCCTTAAATTGGCCCATACTGCGACCATCGTTTTCTGAATTCTTCCTTTTATTTTTGCTTATTTGACGTCTCTCTCAACCTGCACATTAATATCCTTCCCACTCTAAAGTTTCACTAAACATTCTTCTCTTTGATGACTTTGGAAACCACACATTATTTATATTAAATATCTTGTATGAGAGAAGTTAAAATTTAATTACACATAGGCTACTGTAAGTATTGATAAATTTTGTTTCTTCAGCAAGTGTGTAAGCTATGCAATGGGTAAAATCTTTCCAAATCCATATTCCTTTTTTTTTTTTAAAGATTGGCACCTGAGCTAACAATTGTTGCCAATCCTTTTTTCTTCCTGCTTTTTTTTCTCCCCAAATCCCTCCAGTATATAGTTGTATATTCTAGTTGTGTATCCTTCTGGCTGTGGCATGTGGGTCGCCACCTCAACATGGCCCAATGAGTGGTGCCATGTCCACGTCCAGGATCCAAACCCTGGGCCACCCAAGTGGAGCACGCGAACTTAACCACTCGGCCATGGAGCTGGCTCCTAAATCCATATTCTGTAACCTCAATGATGCATATATTCTAGGCATCTTATATTGGCGAAATAATTTGCCATGTTTATTTTGAGGATGAATACTTATTGCTACAGAGTCCAAAAAAAGGCAACATCATGTACGATCCATAATTCCACACATACAGTCATTAATATAAAAACGTTAATTTTATTAAATAAACTATAAATTTACTTTTGAATATACTCTCTTGAAATTTAAAATTATATTCTATCATTTGTGGAAGGAAGGTGGCAAATTCCTGAATTTCACTGCAGGCTCAAATGAAGTTTGCAGCTGTGACCAGTTCTATGATGATTTGTTAAGGTCGTCTGCATTTAAAAGCTGAAACCCATCTGGTTTAAGGTTAAGCTGACTAGGGCATAAATTTCCAACAGGGAGAGCGTGGTTTCATAGACACATTTTAAGAGTCCATGCGAGTCACAGCAGAGAGAACTATCATTCTAAATTACATCCTCTTCTCTGTCCACAGCATTCGTTTTTTTCCTCCTCCTTTTTCCCTTTATTTTTCGCCTTTTTAAAAAATAAAAATTCAGTGATTTTCTGGCAGAAAACCTAGAAAAGGAAACTATCAGCCATAAAGGAGACTAGTTGAGTTATTGGCAAATGTTTAAGCAAAAAGGAAGCTAATGTGAAATGAAATTTGCATTCCAGTCATTGGTGTGGTATATAATCATGTACTGTATGCAGCTAAATGAGTCTGTTGTCTGGCTGTAATGAATATCTACATCCATCCTAACAGTTAATGAGGAATAAATGACTTATTATCCATGAATGGCTGTGTCTAAATAGCTCCGCAACAAAAACAGAATATTAAAATGTGTAGCTAAAATAGATCTTAAATGATAATGAACTTACTTAGAGTATTAATTCTTTTTTTCAAGCAGCATCAGGCCTGCTGCTTTTAGGATGATATCAGCACTAGAGCAAGTGCAAGCACAATGACAGGTTCAAAGTCTGAATTTTAGTTGGATTTGAATATATCTGTATGTGCTTGTATATTTGCACGTATGTATGTATATATACACCCACATATATAGATATACACACGTATATTTACATACACACTAACACATTTAAAGGAAAACTGTTCTTTGTAAGATATCTTTGCTACCTTAAAAATAACAGCACAGAATTGAGCTTCCTACCTACCAAAATGTGGTAATTAATGCTTTATATGTTCATTTATAATTTATAAATCTAATTTTAAAATGAGAGAATACCATGTTAGAACTGTTTTCTTGATAAGCCTGCAATTCATGCATACTTTTTGAAATAATGAGAGGATTATTTTTTGGGAGAGCTAAAAGAGTATCTTTTAGAATGTAAGTTTTTCAAATGAACTTACAGCTCTATTATTTTTGTATAATAGTCCATTATATTATTTTATCCTACTAATATGAAATAGATTTTTGAAACCAACTTAATCTACAGTGCTTTACAGTAAAAAATTTCAAAGGCAGTTTTTCTCAATCTGTAAATGAGAGCATTGTCAATGAGAACGTTAGCCATTCTAAAGATCGCTAAATTCAGACTAAATCACCCCTCAAAATTGAAAAAAAAAATTGTACATTATTTTATCACCTAAATAGCTTTTAATTTATCTATTCCCTGTTTAATTCCATCCAGCTCCCAACCATCTTTATCTCTGGCTCAGGAAACTGTAGTCATCTCCAAATGACTCAACGATGCTCTTGTCCTCAACCCACATTCTTGTTTTTTTTTTAAAGATTTTATTATTTCCTTTTTCTCCCCAAAGCCCCCCGGTACATAGTTGTATATTCTTCGTTGTGGGTTCTTCTAGTTGCGGCATGTGGGACGCTGCCTCAGCGTGGTTTGATGAGCAGTGCCATGTCCGCGCCCAGGATTCGAACCAACGAAACACTGTGCTGCCTGCAGCGGAGCGCGTGAACTTAACCACTCGGCCATGGGGCCAGGCCGTCAACCCACCTTCTTGTCCTTCAAATCCTTTCCCTCCCTGAAGTCAAAGTATTGCAGTCCCTCCCTGAGGTCTATTAAAACATCATATCTGAGTGCGTCACCGCCCTCCCGTTGCTTTCAGGTCTTCCCGTTTTTTTCAGGGTCAGGCTCAAATCCTTCCCTCTCTCTTCTGCTTCTTCCACAGCACGCCCTCCTTTGTTCTTCTCATCACTGATGAACAATACTTTGGAAATGTTCTTATGCTTAATTGGCTCATTTTGTCATGTACATTTTCAGGGGACTTTTTCATATTCTGTTATACTCATACTTCATTTTTTTCTGAGTCATCAGTTTTCAGGGGAAAATTACCCTGAACTCCCAGATCAGTTCAATCTCTGTGGAATATGTTTATATGTTTCCATACATAATCTACACATGTCTCTGGAAGATTTTTCTGGAGTTATCATTTTTAATATATTCAGAGACAGGAAATAGAGTTTACACTAAACCACAGGGCAACTTTATGTAAATCAGAAATTTTGACTTAATTATAACACTGCGTGGCAGATAAAATGAGCATTAGATTTCAGCTACTTTGTGCCACACACAATAAGAACACAATAAATTAATGAATGACATTTGGTGGTTTGTTTTTTTTCCTGAGGACAATTAGCCCTGAACTAACATCTGCTGCCAATCCTCCTCTTTTTGCTGAGGACGACTGGCCCTGAGCTAACATCCATGCCCATCTTCCTCTACTGTATATTTGGGACACCTGCCACAGCATGGCTTGCCAAGCGGGGCCATGTCTACACCTGGGATCCCTGAACTGTGGAACCCTGGGCCACCAAAGTGGAATGTGCGAACTTAACCACTGTGCCACTGGGCCAGCCATCAACATATGGTGTTTTTTAAGATGATAATTTTTGCACATATCATGATATTATCATGCTAATTGTTATGGTGGAATAATATAACCAAGAAGCAATATTCTTATTTTATGTCCTCAGAAATGAAAAGATCAAAATTAGAAATTCATTTGAACTAAACTCAAAACAGAAGTGCAGTTGTTTTTTGCAAATTGATTTTTCTCGTAAATTATCTTTGTGTCTCTATGAAAATCTTAGAAAGAATCTCTGAAACCGTTTTTTTTTTAGTGAAAGAAATGATCAAAATTTCTAGAAGAGTCTAACAGACATAATGAATTTAGACATGACTAGGCCAAATGAAAAGTCTGTGAGATGTTTCTAGGATAAGAAAAGATAGAGGGGAGGAATTGAAAGTGCAAGGATATAGTGTGTATGCTATATTTTTCTGAATTTCTGTTTAATAATACCAGCTAATGACAGGCATAGATTTGAACCAGTGACCCTAATATGAGAATCTCTATTGCCTGTCTAAAATTTTTTGAGTCAGTCAGTTTTCAAATTAGGTTGAATTTGCATTTCAAAAATTAAAATGCATTTTAAAATTAAATTATTCATAACAATATCCAAAAAGTGTAATAGATTCTGAAACTGAATTGCCCAATTGGCCACACAGTAAATAGTTAAAATAGAAATGATGATCCAGGAAAAATCCAGGAAACACAAATCAGAGAGAGATGTTTGAGAGACATATTTACAAGCCTTCTTTAAATCATGCAGCATTAATGGTTAAAGATAAAATGCTGGTTGTCAACTAGCGATGGGAAATTATTTGCAACTATTATTTGTACTTCTACTTTGTTTTATTCTAACACTCATTATTTGCTGAAATAATTCTCTTAATTATGGGGAATATTCCATACTCTTGACAGTGAAATTTAGAGACTTTCAAATTCTACACATCTAAAGCCACGCAAAGCCTCCAGTTGTTTTTATTTAATAATGAAAGGAATCAAAATATATTCAGATTTAGAAGTAAAACGAAAATATTCAATTCTAGGGTGTTTAAACAATGGCAACATATAATTGGCCTGTATACTTTTCATTGTTCAAAGTCTTCCAGGGTCTACATTTTATAACCATGTTTTGAGTATTTTCTCCCACAAACATATTCAATGAAACAAAGCTGTTTTAATTGATGTTTTTTAAGTGTTCTCTAATTAAATAAGTGTAGGACATACTGCATAATTTATCCCTCCTTTGGATATTTTGAGGTGCCCTGGCTATCTTCATTTAATCATAAGATTCCTTTTCTAGGGGCTGGCCAGGTGGCACAGTGGTTAAGTTTGTGTGCTCTGCTTTCGTGGCCTGGGGTTTGCAGATTCGGATCTTGGGCACAGATCTAGTACCATTGTCACTCTCTGGCAGCATCCTACATAAAATAGAGGGAGATGGGCAACAGGTGTTAGCTCAGGACCAATCTTCCTTATAAAAAAGCAAAATTCTTTTCTAAAACAAACAACATTAAAATCAACAAAAATCTAGCATATTAGGTAAAGTCTCGCCACTTAGCACAGTACCAAAACTGACCCAGATCTGCTTAGTACTTTTATATGTTGTCAATCATCTCTTCTCACCCTTTATATTCTGTGTTTCACCCACCTGACATATCTGTGATTTGCACCAACTTTTAATCTCTTTAAAAAGTAGCTGTCCCATCAGCTGCTCCTTTTCTCTCTTTTCCAGCTGAAATGCGGCCTTCTCTTTAAGCCTAGGGTTTTTTTTTAAAACAGGAACCACAGCTCTTCTATATGTATAACCTACTGTAGTATCCACTGTCCAGAACACATGAGTTCAGAAATATTGTCCAGTATATGTTAAGACAAATAATTAAAAGAGAAAGGAAATTATGCTCAATTTATTTTCTTTATAATAATAGTGATATAAAAGGAAAGAAACATAGATTGCAGAAATTTATGTTAAGGAAAGTGAAGAGAAGAAGAAGAAAACCTAACCACATATCCTTAGTGCAACGTTCTAATGAGCACTTGAACCACAGACCCACAGGAAATACACTACTTGCTGACAACCCATATTTCCATCAGATGCTTTTCGTGGGATGTACATGTTAAACCTTTGTTAATACTGTCACTAAACAGTATTTTGGGCCAGGCAAAAAAAGTGAAAAATTAAGTAAATGGATATATTTGTTTTTCTTACAAAAAGACATAGGAACACAGGAACCAGAAAGAAATATGTATTTTTTTAATTTTAGCTTCAGTTTATTGAGTGCCTATAATGTCCTAGAGACTATATATACATATATGTGAAATCTGTAATCCTTACAACAGTGACACAAATTAGTAGAAATTATTCATCCCATTTTACAGAGGAGGAAAGTGAGGCTGAGGATAGTTAAAGACTGGGCTTAAAGTCACATAGCAAAAACTTTGGACTTCAGAGGCCACATTCTTTCCTTTTTTTTTTCCTGCATTATGTTCCCCGAAAGAAATTTTTTGTGGATTCTGATCATTTATTCTATACCTTTTCTAAAATTTATGATTACCTGAGCTTATTTTCTTTCTATTTTACTTTAATAAAAATCTTCCTTAGCCAAAATAATTCATATTTTATACTTAGGCACAAGTAGTGAATTTAATCAAGAAATATTAAAATAAACTTAGATTAAAAATAAAAATGTTAGGGCTGGCCCCATGGCCTAGTTGTTAAGTTCACACACTCTGCTTCGGTGTCCCTGGGTTTCACCGCTTGGATCCTGGCCGTGGACCTCGCACCGCTCATCAAGCTGTGCTGAGATGGCACCCCACATAGGAGAAACAGAAGAACCTACAACTAGACTATACAACTATGCATGGGGGTGGTTTTGGGGAGAAGAGGGAGAAAAGAAGAAAGATTTGCAACAGATGTTAGCTCAGGGCCAATCTTTTAAAAAAAATAGACAAAATTGAATTAAAATGTCAACATTTAGATTAAGTTTATAGCATTTAGATTTTCCCCCACGATGTTTTTACCTAAAAAAATTAACTGTCCATCAGCTGCTGTAGCTTACAATCATAGGTGGGTTTTAACCGTAGACAGGAAAATAATCCATAGAAAAGGAGGTACAGATAATGTCTTCAAAATTGTTCAGGGTTTCATATCGCGTATTGATTCTACTTTTATAAAAGCAACACTTTACTTCACATAAATGTCAAAAGTTGTAGATATCTGTTCAAACACTTGGGTCCCAAAGCAGTAAAAACAATGGAGGAGAATGTGGTGTGAATATGCGTATATTATTAAAAACAAAAACAAACCCTATAAAACTTCCTTTAGCTTCCTCATTTAGCCCAAGGTTTGAATTTCAAACTAGTTGGGCTTCTTGATTACTCTGGTATAAATGCAGGTCTGCACATGGTGGGTCACCTCTTCACCACACCTTGGCAACTAGAGTAAATTGTCTTTCCGAGGGGAGCCCTAGCAATCCTCACGGTCATTTGTGCACTTGCAAGACGGCAATGAATTCATTACTGCTTGAAGCCAGCGCAATCGATACCTAAAAAGTTGATTCTGAGGACAGTGATAGATTTAGTACACTTCTCTCTGTAATTTAACTGAGAATTGCATACTAAGTTTAAAGATCTCATGTTTTATATTTAGGTCTGTTGCTTGATTTGTCCATTAGTTGGTTTCCACTTGATCTCCTATGGCCGTCCATGTTTTCCTATATTTCCATTGTGTTACTTACATATTCCAGAGGCTTATAGGCATCTGGTTACTTCTTCTTTTGGGATATTTAAATCATATTGATTTATTTTAAAGAGTCCACTATAAAACAGTGAAGGATGATACAATAAAGTGAGCAGAGGTTGGGCTCAGAAGCTAGACATTTTGGTTTGGACCCTGGAACCATCAATGAAGGATAACATAACTCTACAAAAGTAACTGAACTTCTTTTTCATTTAGTTTCCTCAGTTGCAAAATGCAGCTACTTATCTGACACGGTCATTATACACATTAAATTAATTAATTCTACTGAAATGTGGCACTTCTCAAAATCCAAAAAATGTTTTTATTTTTCATTTGGTAACAAAATTAAAAAAATGTTTTATACAAATCCAAATGTTTTTTGATAGAATTATTTTCATCATTTGTATTTGATATTATTATTTTAATGAACATACAAAAATCATACACTAACATTTTTTGAAGTGAAAAGGAGCTCTACATTCCACAAATCCTTTGCCTTCTATTTAAGCTCATCATATTGTATTCCACATGGCTTTTAAATTTCTTATGTAATTGTTCATATGTACCTTAAATAAAGTATTAACAGGAGGATTATGACTGGAAAGCAAGCACTTGGGAATCCTTATTTTGAAACTGCGCTAGTCTTAAAGTTTATTTTTGGAGTAGTATGTATTTATATTGAGAGTGGGATTTCAATGATTTTTTTTCTGTGACAGCAGACACTTTTCACATTAAATTAGAAATATTTAATACCAAAGAAGAATATCTTATATTCCCAGCTGGGAGGCAGTATTAAATAAATAATATTTCTTTCCCTACAAATGGTGAGTAGGGACATTATATCTTCAGCATTATCTCTAACATTCATCATTATTTTAACATAACATAAAAAATGTATTTCTTCAGCCTTGTACTTAGGCATTTGTCTGCTAATTTAAATGACACCAAGTATATTGTATATTGACCTATTTTGATGACCTCATTAATGAGTCCAAAGTCTTTCAAAAATTTTTCCAAATTTATTAACCACCAATTATTGCACAGTAGATTCAACCAATTATTTATATCTTCAAAATAGGTTTTAACAAATACATCTGTTCTATATATAGTTATTTTGCATAGTTTTAACCTAAAAATTGTTGAAAAGAATGTGTTCATGTTTTATAGCTTTCTTTAACTATAGTAACATACTCTAAAAGCATGTTAAGGGAAAATTCTTGGGAAAGTTAATAAGGAAAGAGAGATTCTTCCCCTATATGTTTGATTGCATCTTTGAAGATACAGATAGTTATCTATATACATCTATATCTATGTATAATACTGAAGCATGCCATGAATTAGAAAAAGTGTGCAAACTGTAAATGTACAGCTCCTTTTTAACCACTAACTTTGTAGGTTTTAATATCCCAAAGCCTGTTGCAACTCTCTAAGAGAGAGATTTAATGAAGTCTTTTTGTTCCAGGAAAACATTATCATTGCAGCAAACTTGTTCGGAAAAAGCTACCTGATGTTATCCCAGCTTCTAGATGTTTTATTTGGCACCTACTTCCTTTCTGATGTCACTCTAAAGAAGATTGGATATATCTAGAAAATTCTTATTTCGATATAGTTTTATTTCCAAAGAAGAGTTCCAAGGGTAAATGTATAAGAAAACTGGAAAGTTGTTCACTCCACTTTGTGTACAATAACAGATAATTCTACTAGAAGTGGACCCAGCTGTGATGAATCTTTTGGAATTGTTTTCTTGACAGCTGCATCGAGAAGATTAGTATCTCCCATATTCCTTTTCTAACTTCTTGAGGAACCAATTCTATCTTTGAAGATCAGGATAGCAGGGCTTCACGGCTAAGAGATTAACATTAAACTACAAATGCAGCAGGAACTCAACTATCCAGCTCCATTTATTTACATGTCACTTCTCCCCCCTACCTTCCCCTCTCCTCCCCTAGTCACCATAACACATCAAAATGCAGAGAATGACCTACAATTTCTCTAAAAGGTTTCACAGTTTATTCCTTTAATTAAGTTTACTCCCCTTGCCAGGAAATACTTTTAACCTCTATTTGGTGAGTCTCATGTTCACCTTGTTTTTATAACAAAATAATGGCTAATTTATTCTCAAAATATCAGTAGTATGGATTATAGTAATATTTCCCTAGTATGGAATATAGTAATATATAGTAATATGGAATATAGTAGTATGGAATATAGTAATATATAGTAATATATAGTAATATAGTAATATAGTAATATATAGTAATATTTCACTAAAGAATAGTGAAATTTATGTTACATAACCAAAATTCCAAGATTCTACATCCCATATTGACATATAACTCAACGGTATTTAGAATAAATGATTTATGTTAGTGTAGAAAATTCTCCAAATCTTTGAAGTTATCCATAATGTTTGTGCTTAGAAACATTCTCCTTAACTGTTCCTCCACAAGCCTCTTTGCCCAGGACCACCTCCATAGTGTCTTGTCCTTCTTACAGTGGGCATGACATTTTTGAAACACGGACTATCTTTGCTATTTACAAGAAAGGCAAAAGGAGTGATGATGCCAACTTAGCAGACATTATTTATTACAGGAAAAATGCCTGTCCAACTGCAGAAGGAAAATGAACTTTGGAAAACTAATGTGTGTAGTTAATATGTAGTCTGACAAACAATTAGTCCAGCAAAGAGAGATGGCTACAAGCCAGCACCGATGGAAGTAAACATTGATCTAATCGAGAGTGAGTTAAATAAATAAGAAATAAGATTCTTTTACTGATAATGCAATAGATATTCCCATAATAAAAGTAAAAATTATTCCAAATATTGTTTCTATATTAGAAAAATAACCAAGAAGAAATATTATATTTTATTGTTAAAGATACTCTTCTTATGTAAATGGTGTTTGTTAAAATGGAAGCTTTTATTAGCCTGCTGGTAAGAAAATGTGGTAAAAACCATCTGCATGCACAGTGGTGCTTTGAATATACCCTGAAAGCAATTTTCAATGGAAGAGTTTCACTGTCTGACATACAAACAATTTAAGGTTAAAGGTTTCTGTGGTTCTTTACGTGAGTTAAAAGTTATACATGAAAATCCATAAGATATTATATTCCTATAGAAAAATAAACAGTCCAACATGTCCACATGTGTCATGGTTGGAGTAGCCATTGGCTTCTTTAAGTTCCAGGGAGATAAACAATACAGTAGAGTTAGAATTTGTTTAAAATAAGTTAGAAGACTAATTCCTACATTTATTGAATAAAAACAATGTTAAGAAATCCAACATGCTTAATTCACAACAGACGTTGATCTTGGTGCACACTTTTATGGAGAAATCTCTTTTAACTTCTTTTTGGTTTTTTGCTGTCAGTAACTATCAATCACTTAAACCTTTAAAAGCAAACAAGAAGAGAATTCTTAGGTCACCTTTATTTTGTTGCTTTTCAAAGGAAGTATATAAAAAGGACAAGTGTTTTCATTGAATGACTGAGCGTCCTGTATATTAAATATATCATTGAAATATGTGAGGCACTCTCATAGATGTCGCACACCTTACAGTTTGAGAAGGTATGTGAGCCTAATTTTATTCTTATTTCATCAGAAATCTGACATTAGCACCTCAGGGACTTAACTTCTCATGAAAAAACCCTCTTAAGTTTAAAAAAGTAAATTTGAACACCTAGAAATGAACACTCAACTTGATCCAAATAAATACAGCAAGCTTTCACCTCCAGTGTCTCTCTTTATTAGACAAACAGTTTTCACTTAACAATAATTTTAAACTCATCTGAGGACAGAATAAAATAATATTTTGAATCAGTTTAGGTCCAGAGTTCCCAAGCCTAATGTGTAAAAGTACTGGGTTTCAGATTTTGTAGATTACAAAAGAAGAGCAGATAGTGATAATGGAATAGCCAAACATTTTTTAAGAGGTGGCTTTTTGAATAATTGTATGCATTTATTTTCATATAAAATAAAGCAATGTGAACACGTTACATTCAATTTAATTTTTAACTTTCATTTTTTGGGCTGAGGAAGATTGGCCCTTAGCTAAAATCTGTTGCCAATCTTCCTCTTTTTCCTTGAGGAAGATTCTCCCTGAGCTAACATCTATACCAATCTTCCCCTACTTTGTATGTGGGATGCCACCACAGCATGGCTTGATGAGCAGTGTGTGGGTCTGCACCCTGGGTCTGACCCTGAGAACCCCGGCCACAGAAGTGGAGCCCACAAACTTAACCACTACACCACCAGGATAGCCTGTCAATTTTAATGTTCTTTTATTAATGTATAAAATTCAAACAATTTACAGTATGTTTAAAACACAAACATCATTTTTGAGCAAATAAGCCAAAATCAATGATTACTTAAAACTATAGTCATAATTACATTTCAGTCAACAACGGACCACATACATGATGGTGGTCCCATAAGATTATAATGGAACTGAAAAATTCCTGTCACCTAGTGATGTCACAGCAGTTGTAATGTTGTATTGTAATGCATTACTCACATGATTTGTAATGTGGTCTAAACAAACCTACTATACTGCCAGTTGTATAAAAGTATATCACAAATAATTATGTACAGTACATAACACTTGATAATGTTAATATGATTATGTTACTTGTTTTTATATTTGCTATACTATACTTTTTATTGTTAATTTAGAGTATATTCTTTCCATTCATAAAAAAAGTTTACTGTAAAACAGTATGCCGTGTTACACCAGCAGCAGCCTCATACACCTCATGTTTACTGTGTCTCTTGATCACACCAGTTTCTTTTGTGGTTGATTTAATCTCATGTTGTTTTGTTCATCATGGCCTCTAGATGTACAAAATCCACTGCTAATATTGCTAGTAGGAAACCATGTTGAGTGACCTGGAAATGAAATTAAAAGTGATTAAAGACTGTGAAGGTAAAAGACTCAGTTGTTGTTCGCCAGTGAGGCATGTCCCATTCCACCATAGCTACAATCTTGAAGAACAAGAACAAAGTGATGGAAGCTGTTAAAGGATCTGCTTCACTGAAGGCAATGAGGCTAGCAAAAATTCCAGAAGGGTCTATATCAGACATGGAGAAACTTATAATGATCTGAATTAATGACCAGATACAGAAGTGCATCCCTCTCAGCACTATGACAGTCACGGCCAGAGCAAAAAGTTTGTTTGAAATATTGAAAGTAAAGCCTGGACTTGACTACAATGTTGAATTGACTGCTAGCCCTGAGCGGTTTAAGTGATTCAAGAAATCAGTATTCATTACATAACGTGAAAGTGACTGGTAAGTCTGTGAGTGCTGGTGTGAAGGCAGCAGAAGAATTTTTGGAAACTCTGGATAAACTGACTATGGAGGAAAATTACTTGCGAGAGAAAATATTCAATATGGATGAAACCTCCCTATTCTAGAAACAGATGCCTCAAAGGACTTTCACTCATAAGGGGGTCAAATCAATGCCAGGTTTCAAGGCTTTTAAGGACAGGATAACAGTCTTGCTTGGGAGCAATGTTGCAGACTACAAATTGAAACCCTTTGTGATCTGGCACAGGAAGAAGCCCAGGGCTTCAAACATAGCAATAAGCACACACGGCCAGTGTTCTACAGGAGTAATGAGAAGTCACGGATGACCTAGATCCTCTTCTAAGATGCTTTCCTGAATTGCTCTGCCAGTGACATGGAGAAGTACTGTTTGGAGAATAACATACCTTTCAAGATTGTTAATAATGCTCCTTGACATCCTGCTTTTATTGGTGATCTTCGTCCCAATATTGAAGCAGGGTTTCTCCCTCCAAACACCAGCTCTTTGATCCAACTAATGGATCAATGAGTTATAGCAGCTTTTAAGGCCTACTATCTGAGGAGACCCTTTGCTCTGGCTACTGCTGGAACTGAAGAAGACACTGACACAATTCTGGAAGGAATACAATATGTACGACTGCATCAAGAGCCTTGCATGGGCTAGGAGTGATGTCACCAAGGAGGGTATGAATAGCATCTGGAAGAAGACATTCAAGAGATTCATCCTTGACTTCAAAGGATTTGCCAAAGATGAGGAAATTGTGAAAATCAACGGGGCTATGATTGAGATGGCAAACACCTTTAACCTGGGTGTAGTTGAGGATGTCATTGAAGGGCATTGAAGGAATTGACTAAGCAGGAATTGTTGGCATTAGAACAGAAATGCATAGCTAAAGAAGACACAAGACATAAGCCAACTGCAGGAGAAGAAAAAGAACTCCTAAGAAATCCACAGTGAAAAGTTTAACAGAAGCTTTTGTAGACCACAACAAGCCCCTCAAAAAGTTTAAAAACATGGAACCCAACTCCAAAAGAGTTTCATTAATAGAGAGGTGTATTCATGGTCCATTATCGGCTTGCAAGCGAACATATGATGAAAAAGGGAAACAAACCAAGCAAACCACTATGGACACATTTCTGAAAACAGTGACATCTCCTCAAGAAGAACCTCAAGTCCTCCAGAAAGGTATTCTAGAAGAAGGCATTGTTATCATAGGAGATGACAGCTCCATGCATGCTATTGCCCCTGAAGACCTTCCAGTGGGACAAGATGTGGACATGGAACACAGCGATATTGGTGATCCTGACTCTGTGGAGGCTGAGGATAATGTGTGTAGCTGTGCCTTAGTTTTTAGCCAAAAAAGTTTAGAAAATAAAAAAAAGAAAGAAAAAATTTAAAAATAGAAAAGAAGCTTATCTAATAAGGATATAGAGAAAGAAAATATTTTTGTACAGTTGTACAATTTGTTTGTGTTTCAAGTTGTGTTATTACAAAAGAGTCAAAAGTTTAAAAACGGTAAAAGCTTTTTGTTATTTTTTTTAAGATTTTTAATTTTTCCTTAGAATTTTATTTTTCCTTTTTCTCCCCAAAGCTCCCTGGTACATAGTTGTGTATTTTTAGTTGTGGGTCCTTCTAGCTGTGGCATGTGGGATGCCACCTCAGTATGGCCTGATGAGTGCTGCCATGTCCATGCCCAGGACTTGAACCAGCAAAACCCTGGGCCACCAGAAGCGGTGTGTGCAAACTTAAGCACTCGGCCATAGGGCCGGCCCCCAAACAGTAAACATTTCTAAAGTAAAAAGGTTATAGTAAGCTAAGCTTAATTTATTATTGAAGAAAGAAAAATATTTTTTCATAAATTTCCTGTAGCCTGCATACAGTGTTTACAGAGTCTACAGTAGTGGACAGTAATGTCCTTCACACCCTCTCACCACTCACTCACTGACTCACCCAGAGCAACTTTCATCCTGCAAGCCCCATTCATGGTAAGTGCCCTATAGAGGGGTAACATTTTTAATTTTTTGTACCACATTTCAACTATACTTTTTCTATGTTTAGATACAGAAATCCTATTTTGTTACAATTGTATACAGTATTCAGTACAGTAAGGTGCTGTGCAGGTTTGTATCCAAGAGCAATAGGTTGTATCATGTAGCCTAGCTGTGTAGTAGGCTATACCATCTAGGTTTGCGTAAGTATATGCTATGATGTTCACACAATGACAAAATTGCCTAATGCATTCCTAAGAACATATTCATATTGTTAAGCAAGCAACGCATGACTGCAAATGGTAGTGAAGGAAATAAAGTAACTTGTGTCTATTTTGACATTGCATACACTTAGTGTTTATTGTTATTAATGAAATTAATCCCACATTATAATTAATGAATATTAATTATAAGTACAAACATCACTCCATCAATATTTTTCTTTTTCAGTGAGAAAAGCAATAAATCATGTATGCTCAATTACTCTGTTTTATAGCTTTATTAAGAAATAATTGTTACACAAAAAGCTACACATATTTAATGTATACAACTTGACAAGTTTAGTTGTATGCATACACCTATGACATCATGGTCAATTACTCTTAAGTACTCTGTATATACAAACTATGTGTGAGTTTTACAAGCATAAATTACGCATCACAAATTTATCTACATATAATAGATAACCAAAAAATGTAAAAACCTGACATTGAAAATAACCGACTCATTTTTCTGTAAATAACTGATAACTATGAGTGTTAGAATATAATGTCTCCTAGAGAAATGAGATTTCCTCTATGAGTGTTGGCTTCCTAAATAGATACACAATTTGACTGAATCAAATCTTTTCATCTCTCATATAATTTTATAATTTTAAATTTAAAAAATGAAGTTTAAATGAACATGTTTAGGGTAAGAAGCTGGATAAAAGATAATTGATAATTGATTGAGGAACAGACATTTATTTCTACTCCACACCCATGATTTGACACTTGAGTATTGTTGTAAGTGACCAAGGGACATAAATGAAACCTCACAGCAAATTATATTTTATTCTGTTAGATTCAAGATAAAAAGTAAACATGCTAGTTATAGAAAAATATATTTCTTGCACACAAGTTTGTAACTGAAATAAGTACCTGCTACTCTTACATAGGATTTAAATAAGTGAAGACTCTGCATATCCAATAAGTAGGCAAGCTTTGTGATCAAGATAAACTTAATACCTTTTGATAAAGGTATTATCAAATCACCTTTTGATAAAGGTGATTCCCTGAATTTCATTAATGGATTAAAATACTTTCTTTACGTGTGAATGAAAGCAAGAATCACACACTGTTTGTATATTCATGCAGATGCTTAAAAACACATACCTTATTATCTGGGCTGTATATTTGCCTCTGATCTGGAAATTTCCTCACTCTAAAGTGTACCTCTGGATTTGTCTTCTAAACTACAATGGTCCCCAGGTCCCAGGTTGCTGATGATCATAAGAATTAATGGAAGCAAGCTGTCTTCAAAAATGTTTTGGCGCTGTAGTAAATTTTCGAGTCCTGCAAGAAAGGTGGATAAAAGGAACTGGCCCTGGCCTGTCAGTGACATTACCATTAACGGATAAATAGCAGCAGTGGAAATGACAATCAGAGTTGGCAAATGGTAAACAGGATCGAAATCATTGACTATGAACTCAAAAATTAGCTCCCATTTTGTTTTATCACACTTAGCATAGATGACAAAATTAAATATCCATGTCTATAGACATATGAGTGTGTTAAATAATCGTTACACTTTTCAAATTAGTAAACTTAATGTTATCAACTCTAGATCTTAAAATGGTAATATTATTTATATATGGCCAAATAAATCAAAATATTTAATAATAAAGTGATTACTAATTTTCATACTTTTATAATTCCATATAAGTAAACATTGCTGAATTTATCTTCTCAGGGTTCAATACTTCTGTCAATAATTTTCCTTTTTGAAAGGATAATGATGTGCTCATCATACTCATCTTTGGATTTACTGAAGTGTATTTCACAGTAACATTAAGCTGCCTTTTGCCTACTTATGCCCAATCATATTTAATCTTTAACTAAATATTTTAAATAAACTACTACATATCACTAATCTAATTTAAATTGTTAGATAATAAAAATAATAGCAAAGTTTTACTTTGTGCAAAAAAAATATTTGTTTAAGTATCTAAATATGAGATCACCAAGACTTTCATTTTATAGACAACGAAAGTGAAGCACAGAGAAATAAGATGATCTATAAATGTAGAAGGACACATTGTGAGAAAGATAGAACAAGGATGCAGATTTCTCCATTCTTAATATGCGATCTGCCAGGTCTCATTGTGCAAATGCAGTACAATAGACAAATGATTGACATACATTAACTCTGCATTTAACATCTTTGCATTATGACTATCAATGTTATTTACTTATTTTTTATTTATTTATTTTTTTAAAGATTGGCACCTGAGCTCCCATCTGTTGCCAGTCGTCTCTTTTTCTTCTTCTTCTCCCCAAAGCTCCCCAGTCTATAGTTGTATATTCCAGTTGTGAGTGCCTCTGGTTATGGTATGTGGGATGCCACCACAGCATAGCCTGATGAGCGGTGTCACGTCCATGCCCAGGATCCAAACCAGAGAATCTCTGGGCCTCTAAAGCAGAGCGTGCGAACTTAACCACTCCGCTGTGGAGACAACCCGTTATCAATGTTATTTAAAATGGATACTTTTTCTCCAGGGCACTTATTTATAATTATAATTGATTAAAAAGTGACTGCTTCTGCTATTATTCAGTGTATACTGATTTCTAAGTTGCCTGAGCCTAACTACTAATTCTGTCCAAATTTTATTTTTGAAGTATAATTAACATACAATATTATATTAGTTTCAGGTGTACAATATGGTGATTTGATATTTTTAAACATTACAAAATGATCACGACACTAAGTCTAGTGACCACCTGTCACCATGCAGTTAATTTTACTATTATTCTCTATGTTCCCTGTGCTGTACATTACATCCCTGTGACTAATCTATTTTATAACTGGAAATTTTTACCACTTGTTTCTCTTCACCTGTTCTGCCCATCCTCTCAGCACCCTCTCCTCTGGCAACCACTAGTTTTGTCTCTGTATTTATGAGCTCTCTTTCTGGTTTGTTATGTTCGTTCATTTTTTTTTTTTTTTTTTTTAGATTCCATGTGTAAATAAAATCATATGATATATTTCTTTCTCTGTCTGACTTATTTCACTTAGCATAATATCCTCTAGGTCCATCCATGTTGTTGCAAATGGCAAGATTTTTTTCTTCACGACTGAGTAATATTTCATCGTGTGTATACACCATAGCTTCATCCATTCATCAATCAAGAGAAACTTAGGTTGCTTCCATATCTTGGCTATTGTAAATAATGCTGCAATGAACATAGGGGTACATATATCTCTTCTAATTAGTGTTTTCATTTTCTTTAGATGAAAACCCAGAAGTGGAATTGCTGGACTGTATAGTAGTTCTATTTTTAATATTTTGAGGAACTTCCATACTATTTTCCATGGTGGCTGTACCAATTTACATTTCCACCAACAGTGCATGAAGGTTCCCTTTTATCCACATCCTCACCAAAACGTGTTATTGCTTGTCTTTTGATAATAGCCATTCTGACAAGTGTGAGGTGGTACCTCATTGTGGTTTTGATTTGCACTGGTGATTAGTGATGTTGTGCATCTTTTCACGTGTCTGTTTGCCATGTGTATGTCTTCTTTGGAAAAACGTCTTTTCAGTTCCTCTGCTATTTTTTAATTGGATTGTTTATTTTTGATATTGAACAGCATGAGCTCTTTACATATTTTGGATATCAACGCCTTATCGGATATATCGTTCACCAATATTTTCTCCCATTTAGTGGATTACCTTTAAATTTTGTTGATGATTTCCTTCACTATGCAAAAGCTTTTTAGTTTGATGTAATCCCATTTGTTTATTTTTCTTCTCGTTGACCTTGCCTGAAGAGATATTGCTAAGATCAATGTCAAAGAGCTTACTGCCTAGGTTTGCTTCTGGGGGTTTTATGATTTCAGGTCTTATATTTAAGTTTTTAATCCATTTTGAGTTTACTTTTGTATATGGTGTAAGAAAGTGGTCCGTTTCATTCTTTTGCATGTAACTCTCCAGTTTTCCCAACTCCATTTATTGAAGAGACTGGCTTTTCCCCATTGTATATTATTGCCTCCTTTGTCATAGATTAATTGACCATATAAGCATGGATTTATTTCTGGGTTCTCTATTCTGTTCCATTGATCTATGTGTATGCTTTTGTGCTAGTACCACAGTGTTTTGCTTACTATAGCTTTGTGGTATAGTGTGAAATCAGGGAGTGTGATACCCTCAGCTTTGTTCTATCCCAAGATTGCTTTGGCTTTTCGGGGTGTTTTGTAATACCATACAAATTTCAGAATTATTTGTTCTAGTTCTCTGAAAAATGCCCTAGATAATTTGATAGGGATTGCATTGAATCTGTAAATCGTTTTGGGTGTATGGACATTTTAAAAATATTAATTCTTCCAATCCAAGGGCACGGTGTCTTTCCAATTTGTTTGTGTCTTCAATTTTTTTCATTACTCTTCTATAGTTTCCAGAGTACAGATATTCCATCTCCTCAGTTAAATTTATTCCTAGGTATTTTATTCTTTTCAATGCAATTATAAATGGAATTGCCTTCTTAAGTTATCTTTCTGATAGTTTGTTATTAGTGTATAGAAATGCGACAGATTTCTACATATTAGTTTTGTATCTTGCAGCTTACCAAACTCGTTTATTCATTCTAATTTTTTTTTGGTGAAGTCTTTGGGGTTTATTATAAATAGTGTCATGTCATCTGCAAACAGTGATGGTTTTACTTTTTCCTTTCCAATTTGGATGCCTTTAATATCTTTTTCTGCCCTCTTTGCTGTGACTAACACTTGTAGCATCATGTTGAATAAAAGTGACAAGACTAGGTACCCTTGAATTTTTCTCAACCTTAGACGAAAAGCTTTCAACTTTTGGCCATTGACTATGATGTTAGCTGTGAGTTTGTCACATATGGCCTTTATTATGTTGAGGTATGTTCCCTCTACATCCACTTCATTGAGAGTTCTTATCATAAATGGATGTTGAATTTTGTCAAATACTTTTTTCTGCATCTATTGAAATGACCATATAATTTTTATTCTTCATTTTGTTAATGTAGTCTATCATATTGATTGATTGGCAGATATTGAACCATGCTTGCCTCCCTGTAATAAACCCCACTTAATCATGGTGCATGCTTCTTTTAATGTATTGTTGAACTTGGTTTGCTAACATTTCGTTGAGGTTTTTGCCTCTATATTCACCAGAAATGTTAGCCTGTAATTTTCTTTTTTTGAAGCATCTTCTCCTTGTTTTAGTATTAGAGTAATACTGGCTTCTTAGAATGAGTTTGGGAGCAATCCTTCCTCTTCAGTTTTGTAGAATAGTTTCAGAAGAATAGGTATTAACTCTTCTTTAAATATGTGGTAGAATTCACCTGTGAAGCTGTCTGGTCCTGGACTTTTGGTTTCTTTGAGTTTGCAAATTACCGATGCAATTTCATTACTAGTAAAAGCTCTGTTCAGGTTTTCTATTTCTTCATGATTCAGTCTTGAAAGTAGTGTGTTTCCAGGAATTTATCCATTTCTTCTAGTTTTTCAAATTTGTTAGCATATAATTGTTTGTAGTAGTCCCTTATGAATCTTTATATTTCTGTGGTGTCAGTTGTAACATCTCCTCCTTCATTTCTGATTTTATTTACTTTTTTCTTGGGCCCTCTCTCTTTTTCTCTTGATGACTCTGGTTAAGATTTTATCAATTTTATTTATCTTTTCAAAGAACAAGCTTTTAGTTTCATTGAGGAAGGCAGAAAGGTCAGAGTCAGGGTGAAGACGTAACCATGGAAGCAGAGTTTGTAGCGATGAGCTTTGAAGGTGGAGAAAGGGGCCATGAGCCAAGGAATTCAGGCAGCCTCTAAAAGCTGGAAAAGGCAAGGAAATAAATCCTGCAAGGAAATAAATTCTCCCCTAGAGACACCAGAAAGAACGCTGCTGAAGTGTTAAACCCCAGAGCTGTAAAATAATAAATTGGTGGTGTTTCAAGGTACTGAGTTTGTGAAAATTTGTTATGGGAGCAATGGGAAACTAACACACCATCCTCACTGTTAATCAAAGTAAAAATGTGAGAATTTTTATTCAAATGCTGTTTGACATGTTTTAGAACACTTTACATATTCAACTACCAACTATGTGTAGAACCGAAAATATCACCCTAAAATTAAAATAATAATTGCCATTTCTTTCTCATTTTCTAAAGAGCATATGGTGGAGTTACCAGAGGCTACATAACATAAATATCTTAACAGATTAAATAGGAAAGCAGATAAAAGAATCCAGCTGTTTTTTAATTGTCAGTCATTAAGGAGATTTGAAAAAAATAAAATAAGCATATTTTTCTCATTATTTTTATTGACTTTTAAATTATAGTTATTTTTCTTAAAATGTTTTCTTAGCCTACAATGAATTTATTATTGCTGTTTTTAAGCAAATAAATAAAGAGCTTCAAGTTTTGTCAGTTTTAATTTCTAATACAGTAAATATTGACCTATATAACCCATCTAAATGAAAGCCCCTTGGGGTTCTCAATCATTTTTAAGAATTCAAAGCAGTCCCAATACCAAAGAGTTTGGGAACTGGCAACACATGTCAAAGCACGTATGAGATACTAGTGGATCTAATCCTGGCTGGAGAGAAGAATCAACTAGGGAGCTTTTCAAAAACTCCAGTGTATATGCTCCATCCACAAAATTTCTGTTAATCTTTGAAAATATATGTGTTCAATTATGCTTTTCTTGTTTGTATAAGTTAGTTGTGCTCAGTGGTGCTCCTGCCTGCAGAGGCATAGGGAAAGCAGATAAACACGCTGTAGTGTATGTATTGCATTCTATTTACAGCCATGTAGAAATCTTCAAAAATATAAAATGTAGGGTGGGAGAATTTGCAGGAAAAACTGAATATTGAAGAGAATGCATAGTTTAAAGCATGATGCTGTGCAGGAATAACAACATATGTGACAAGGTAGGCAGATGAAATTGAGAATCATTCCTGCATTCAGCACCTGAGGATAACTGAACACACTGAGACTGAGCAATGCCTGAACCTTTTTTTCATGGGTACTGTTTGATAGGTTGAATAAAAATATGAACATTCTTGAGAATTTACCCCTCAATCTCTATGACGTTTCTAAAATCGAAAAATATTAAAGTCCCATCATCCATATTGTTATCTGCGGATTCATGCACTTGAAAATAAAGTGTGTAATTCAGCTTTAAAGAATACTTCCTTGAATGAAGAATTTAAAAACTAACAAGTAGGAGATATAGCTCAAACAAGTATAAACTTTGAATATTTAATATATTGTGCATTTATTACTAATGTATCCTGTATTAGCAGCTATATATAGATTGCCTTTGAAGCAAGCATTGATAATTTTCATATTTGAGTTGCACTCACATTCCTCTCCATAACAGAGAGTTAAATGAACTTTTTTCCCCAGTGGTAACATTGGTTTATAACATTATATAAATTTTAGGTGTACACCGTTATATTTGGATTTCTGTGTAGATTACATCATGCTCACTACCCAAAGACTAATTACCATTCATCACTGTACACATGTGCCTAATCATCTCTTTCATCCTCCTCTCTCCCCATTTCCCATCTGGTAACCACCAATCCAATCTTTGTCTCTATGTGTTTGTTTGTTGATGTTGTTGTCTTCTACTATGAGTGAGATCATATGGCATTTGATTTTTTCCTTCTTACTTATTTTGTTTAGCATAATTCCTTTGAGGTCCATTCATGTTGTAACAAATGGCAAGCTACATCCTGTTTTATGACTGAGTGGTATTCCATCATGTATATATCCACATGTTCTCTACCCATTCATCCCTTGCTGGGCACCTAGATTGCTTCAAAGTGTTGGCTATTGTGAATAATACTGCAATGAACATAGGGTTCACATATCCTTACACATTCATGTTTTCACATTCTTTGGATAAATACCCAGCAGTGGAAAAACAGGATCATATAGTATTCTATCTTGAATTTTTTGAGGAATCTCTATTCTGTTTTCCGTAGTAGCTGCACCCTATTGCACTCCCACCAGCAGTATATGAGACTTCCCTTTCCTCCACAACCTCTCCTTGTTATTTCCTGTCTTGTGAATTACAGCCATTCAGGTGGGCATGAGATGATACCTCATCGTTGTTTTGATTTGTATTTCGCTGATAATTAGCAAAGTTGAACATCTTTTCATGTGCCTGTTGGCCATCTGTATGTCTTCTTTGGAGAAATGACTATTCTGATCTTTTGTCCATTTTTAAATTGGGTTGTTAGCTTTTTTTTGTTGAGATGCATAAGTTCTTTATATATTTTGGATATTAATCCTTTATCAGATATACCATTTACAAATATATTCTCCCTAGTGTTAGACTGTCTTTTCATTTTGTTGATAGCTTCCTTTGTTGCGCATAAGATTTTTAGTTTGATGTAGTCTCATTTTCTTATTTTTTTATGCTGTTTCCCTTGCCCGATCAGACGTGGTACTTGAAAATGTGTTGCTAAGACCAATGTCGAAGAGCGTACTGCTTATGTTTTATTCTAGAAGTTTCATGGTTTCAAGTCTTGAATTCAAGTCTTTAATCCATTTTGAGTTCATTTTTGTGCATGGTGTGAGAGAGTAGTCTGCTTTCATCTTTTGCAGGTAGCTGTCCAGTTTTCCCAACACCATTTATCAAAGAGACTTTCCTCTCTCAATTGTATGTTCTTTGCTCCCTTGTCAAAAATTAGCTGTCCATAGATGTGTGGGTTTATTCCTGGGCTCTTGTTTCTGTTCCATTGATCTCTATGTCTCTTTTTGTGCCAGCACCATGCTGTTCTGGTTACTATAGCTTTGTAGTGTATTTGGAAATCAGGGAGTGTGATACCTCCAGCTTTGTTCTTTTTTCTCAGGATTCCTTAGGCTATTCAGGGTCTTTTGTTATTCCATATGAATCTTATGATTCATTGTTCTATTTCTATGAAAAATGATGTTGGAACATTGATAGGGATTGCATTGAATTTGTAGATTGCTTTAGGAAGTATGGACATTTTAAGTGTTTTAATTCTTCTGATCCAAGAGCATGGAATATCTTTCCCTTTCTTTGCGTTTTCTGCAATTTTTTTCAACAATGTTTTATAGTTTTCAGTACACAGGTCTTTCATCTCTTTGGTTAAATTTCTTCTTACATATTTTATTATTTATGTTGCGATTATACATGGGATTGTATTCTTAATTTCTCTTTCTGCTTAATTCGTTGTTAGTGTAAAGAGACACAAATGATTTCTATGTGTTGGTTTTGTATCCTGCCAGTTCACCATATTCATTTATCATTTCTAAAAGTTTTTTGGTTGATTCTTTAGGGTTTTCTATATATAAAATCACGTCATGTTCAAATAGTGACAGTTTCACTTTTTCCTTTCCAATTTTGATCCCTTTTGTTTCTTTTTCTTGCCTGATTGCTCTGGCTGGGACTTCCAATACTATGTTAAATAAGAGTGGTGCAAGCAGGCATCCTTGTCTGGTTCCTGTTGTTAAAGGGATAGCTATCAGTTTTTCTCCATTAAGAAAGATATTAGCTGTGGGTTTGTCATATATGGCCTTTATTATGTTGTGGCACTTTCCTTCCACACCTATTTTATTTGGAGTTTTTATCATAATTGGATGCTGTATCTTGTCAAATGCTTTCTCTGAATCTATTGAGATGATCATATGATTTTTATTCTTCATTTTGTGAATGTGGTGTACCATGTTAATTGATTTGTTGATGTTGAAGCATCCCTGGAATGAATCATGGTCTATGATCTTTTCAATGCATTCTTGTATTTGATTTGCCAGCATTTTGTTGAGGATCATTCAGTGAAGTTCATTTGTAATATTGGCCTGTAACTCTTTTTTTGTGTTGTCCTTGTCTGGTTTTTGTATCAGGGTAATGTTGGCATCATAGAATGAGTTAGGAAGCTACCTCTCCTCTTCAATTTTTTAGAAGAGTTTGAGAAGGATAGGTACTAAATCTTCTTTGAACGTTTGGTAGAATTCACCAAGGAAGCCATCTGGTCCCAGACTTTTATTTTTTGGGAAGTTTTTGATTACTTTTTTCATCTCCTCACTGGTGACTGTACTATTCAAATTCTTTATTTCTTCTTGATTCAGTTTTGGAAGATCATATGATTCTAAGCTTTTATCCATTTCTTCTAGATTATACAATTTGTTAGCTTTTCATAGTATTCTCTTATAAACTTTTGTATTTCTGAGATGTCCATTGTAATTTCTCCTTTTTTACTTCTGCTTTTACTTATTTGAGCCTTCTCTCTTTTTCCCTTGGTGAGTCTAGCTAGAGGTTTGTCAATTTTATTTATCTTTTCAAAGAAACATCTTTTGGTTTCATTGATTTTTTCTAGTATTTTTTAAGTCTCTATTTCATTTATCTGCTCTGATATTTATTATATTCTTCCTTCTACTGATTTTGGACTTTGTTTGTTCTTCTTTTTCCAGTTCCTTTAGATGCACTGTTAGACTGTTTGTTTGAGATTTTTCTTCTTTGTTGAGGTAGGCCTGTATTGCTATAAACTACCCTCTTAGAACCACTTCTGCTGTATCCCATAAATTATTGCCTATTGTATTTTCATTCTTATTTGTCTCCAGGTAATTTTTGATTTCTACATTGACCCAATCTTTGTTCAGTAGCATTTTGTTTAATCTCCACAAATTTGTGGCTTTTCTGATTTTCTTCCTTACTAGTTTCATACCATTTTGTGGTCAGAAAAGATGCTTGGTATTATTTACATCTTCTTAAGTTTATTGAGACTTGTTTTGTGGCCTAATATGTGGTCTACCCAGGAGAATGTTCCATCTGCATTTGAAAAGAATGTGTGTTCTGTGGTTTTTGGATGAAATGTTCTGTATATACCTAATAGTCCACCTGGTGTAATGTGTCATCTAACGTGTCAATAAGGAAATGTTTCCTTATTGATCTTCTGTTTGGATGATCTATCCATTGGTATAAGTGGAGCATTAAAGCCCCCTACTATTATTGTGCTGCTGGCTAGTTATCCTTTTATGTCTGTCAGTAATTTCTTTATATATTTAGGTGTTCCTACGTTGGATGCATAGATAGTTATGTGTTATATTGTCTTCTTGGGTTGTTCCCTTTATCATTATTTAGTGCTCTTATTTTCTCTTGTAACAGTTTTTGTTTTAAAAGGCTATTTTGTCTGATATAAGCACTGCTACCCCAGCTTTCTTTTCATTGTCATTTTCATGGAGTATCTTTTTCCAATCCTTCACTTTCAGTTTGTGAGTGTCTTTAGGTCTGAAGTGTGCCTCCTGTATACAGCGTATATATGGGTCTTGTTGTCTTATCCAATCGGTACCCTATGCCTTTTTATTGGAACATGGAGTCCATTGAAATTTAAAGTAACTATTGATAAGAATGTACTTCCCACGATTTTGTTACATTTTCTAGGTGTTTTAGTAGTTCTTTTTTGTGCCTTTCTTCTTCTCTTATTCTCTTCCCTTATGGCTTCACCGCATTCTTTAGTATTATGTTTTGCTTCCTTTCTCTTAATATTTTGCGTATTTACTATAGGTTCCTGGTTTGTGATTACCATGACGTTCATATGTAATAATCTAAGTATATAGCACTCTATATTAAGTTGATTGTTTCTTTAGTTTGACCTCTTGCTAAAAGCTCTAATCTTTTGCTCCGCTCCTCCCATATTTTATGTTTTTGATATCATATCTAACCTCTTTTTTTGTGTGTGTATCCATCATCCTCTTACCATGGAAATCGATAACTTAAGTAATTTTCTCCTTTGACCTTCATATTAGCCACATAGGTGGTTGATCTGCTACCATTACTATATACTTACCTTTACCAGAGATTTTATTAAGGTTTTTTGTTTTTTTGATAATTTTCTTATTCCTGTTTGTGGTCTTCTCTTTTAAATAAGTCCATTTAGCATTTCTTGTAAAGCTTGTTCCTTGGTGATAAGGTCCTTTAGTTTTTGCTTGTCTGGGAAACTGAATATCTGTCCTTTCATTCTGAGTGATAGCCTTCCCAGATAGAGTATTCTTTGCTGTAGGTTTTTTCCTTTCAGCACTTTAAATATATCATGCCACTCCCTTCTAGCCTGTCAGGTTTCTCCTGAGAAGTCAGCTGATACACTTATGGGGTTTCCTTTGTATGTGACTCTTTGCCTTTCTCTTACAGCTTTTAATATTCTCTCTTTACCTTTAATTCTTGGCATCCTCAGTTTTCCCAGAGCACACTATGCCAAGTGAGCTAAGCCAGCCAGTAAAGGACAAATACTGTAAGATTCCACTTGTATGAGGTATCTAAATTAGTCAAACTCATAGAAGGACAGAGTAGAATGGTGGTTGCCAGGAGCTGGGGGGAGGGGAAGGAAATAGGGAGTTGATAGTCAAAGGGTACAAAGTTTCAGTTATGCAAGATATATATGTTCTGGAAATCTACCCTACAGTACAGTTCTTATAGCTAACAATACTTTATTGTATACTTAAAACTTGTTGAGATGGTAGGTCTTACATTAAGTATTCTTGTTCTTGTTCACATACACACACACACACACAAATAATAATAAAATGAGTGGGGGGAAAATTTGGGAGGTAATAGATATATCTGTGACCTTGATGCTGATGATGGTTTCACAGTAATAGTCATCACGTTATATCCAGTAAATATGCAGCTTTTCACATGTCAATCATATTTCAACAAACCTGTGCTCACTGCTTTAAATTGCTTTTATCAATTCCTCTTATTACTAGCATTGTCTTTCTTGTGTTGTGTAGGTTATTTTGCATCTTGCTCATCAAAGAGTATGATCCTTTCCTACCACTCCACTGCCAATATACAGATTTAAACACTCATAGCTTCTTAACTGATCCCTTTTGTTCCAACTTTGTGAGAAGAGTCTTTTGAAAGAAATAAGTTCATGTGAATTTCAGCTCAAAACTCTTCAATACCTTCCCAATTCAAAGTAAATGCCAAAGTTCTTAGAAAGGCCTGCAGGGTCTCATAGAATCTGATTCTCCCTTTCTGTTCTGAAATTAACCCTCCCTACACCCTCATTTCTCTCTTCACTCTGGTCTCTCAGGCAGGCCTCCCAGTTCTTCCTTAAATACATTAGGCAAAGTCCTATGTTGGTGCATTTACAGTTGTTTTACCTTCTGCCTGCAAATCTTTTCTCCCATAAAACTACGACCAGATAACAATTCTTTCCAGCCTTTTGTCAAAGGAAATCTTCTCATTAATGATTCTTGGAATATCTAAAACTGTATCCTCCTTCCCTATAATTCTTACATGCTTATCCTGTGTCACATTTTGTCTTTTATAATCATCCGCCATGCCAGACGTTTATGTTGATTCTAATCTGTATGCCCTAGTAGAGTGCAAGCTCCATAAAGGAAATAATTTTTGTTTGCTTGGTTCCTTATTTTATGCTTGGGTCCTGTATCAGTGAGCCAGAAGTATATTTAACTGGATCAATTGAAAATGCTTTTATGGTCATTATTTAATTGTGAATTTGAACTATATTTGAAAACAAAAAATAAGGCCTTTTATTTGTAGTAACAAAGAAATTTTGAATAGCATTATCTTTATTTTGCACTTTATCTTACTACTTATTTATAGACTGGAAGGTAAGGATATGCTTCTCTATGCCTTCAATTCCAAATCTCTTTCTTTTTATAATAAAACCCAAAGAAATATATTTTTTGTGCCTCACAGAAGAAGCTACTGTTTTCTCTAATGAATCCAAGTGTTATTGAAGTGACTTTCGTTAGATCACTCATAGGATAATCTTCCAATTGTCATCACCAAAACATTGTTTTTAAGTCTCGAGGATTTTTAAATTTTTTAGAAATTAAAGGCACATTTGTGATACCTGCTAAATTCTAAAATATGCAGTATCTATCTTCTTAAAACCTTTTAAAATATATTATTTATTCTGTTTATTCTTAACCATTTTGTAGAAAGTAGAATGTTTAGATAATAAATAAAAATGGGCCTTGCAGCTATGCCAAATATTAAATGGAAACATTTCTAAAGTGTTCCTACTCAAGTAGAGGGTTTGGCAAACTACTGTCCGTGGACCAAATCCAGTCTGCCACCTGTTGTTGTTAATAATGTTTTACTAGAACACAGCCAGACCCATTAGTTTATGCATTGTCCCTGGCTGTTTTTGTGTTACAACAGTGGAGTTGAAACCTTGCAACAGAGACATATGGCCTTCAAAGCTGAAATACTCCCTATCTGACCCTTTACAGAGAAAGTTTGCCAACCTCTGTACAAGTAGATGATGAGGGTTAAATTGTGTGAAATGGGAAGGAGTAAAACTCTGATGACCACCTTGAAATTTCTGGAACATTAAAGCCAACTGTCACAAGCCATATTTGCAAATACACCCCTGAGACTGCCAAGAGAAATCAGCATGGCCAAACATTAAAACTGAGTTATCAGGAAAATTGGGATATATTTTTGACCAAGAGTAGATCCAAATGCTATCTCAATGTTGAAATAAGCAAAAGCAGTAAAAATGGATTGTAACAGACAAAAATGTAAGGAACTACCAAGTTCTACAGCCCTTATTTTGTATCTCAGTTTGCTATTTCCCAAGGAACATAAACATATGCAACTTACATGTCACTCCAGTACCAGCTCCTAAATTTTTTTCAAAGTTTCTTATCAAAATATGATAATGCTTAAAGGCATTATATGCCTAATAAAGAGATACAGTGAACATTATATTCATCCTCATTTTTAAGAATTTCTTTAGTAATCAGGCTTACACTTACCAAATAAGAAAGAAAAATAACAATCCTGGTCATATTTGTTAAAGACAAACTGTGATTTTGGTCACTTTTGTTTATAGTGGTGGTAAGAAAAGGGAGAACTACAAAATAATGCAAAACAACAAGAAATTGGAATAGCCATGGAATTGACTACTTTAAATTATGTGTTATCTAAACCCCAGGGGAAAATAGAAAGACGTGAAAGGATAGAATATCAAAATGTGACTCTATATGTGTGTTACGTACCCCTTGATTACAAATCAGTATGAAAATGCAGTGTCTTAAGCCAATGAAAATCTTTTATTAACTCATGGGTCTATATTTTTGGAAGGAATTGTTTGGGAAAGGCCTTTCTCTACTCCATGGAATCATTTGCACGCTCACTCACCGGCGTGTTTGATAGTTGGTTGTGGGCTCTTGATTCGGACCTCATTGTCAGCCTGAACACCTCCATGCGACTGCTTGGCTTCCTCACAGTGTGGTCATATTGCTCCAAATTTGAGCATCCTGAGAAAGAACCAGGAAAGGCTACATTGTCTTTTAGCCTCAGAAATCATATTTTATCACTTCTGTCATAGTTCAATAGAAAGTTACATATATTCTATCATTTAATAGTAGAGTGGCAAAGTTCTAAAGAGAACACAGGAAATCAGAGATATTGCTGTGACAATTTTTGGAAAATATAATCTGCCATGCTGAGAGTAAAGCAGTATTTTAAGTGTTATTTCTGGCACCATTTGTTTCCAAATCCTGATATAGAAAAACTGAATATGCTTGACACTATATTATGTTGTATAAAACATAATTCTTGAAAAAAAAAAGCAAGAAGAAACTCATACATGGGTATCAAAAGTGTTCTAGGCACAAAATTAATTGATTTTATTTAATTATAGTATTCAATCAACAAGATAGATGAAAAATAAAATGGCTCAGAGAGTTTAATTGCTGATTTTCATACACCTAGTGAACAGTTGTTACAAAGGTGAGAGTGATTGCTGAGCAGCAACAGAAGGATCATGGTATATAAGTTATTTCATAGTTGGTGAGGATACAGCCCAATATTAGCAGATGGCTGGCTGCATAAAGGCCCATCTCAGTGGCACCGCTGCGTGCTTTCCTGGCCTTCACTTCCCCGTGAAGACTCCTAGATGCCAAAGATTTTGCCTGACTGAGGTCCTGTAAGATGATCCCTTTGGCATTATTGTGAGTGTTTTACATCTTCTTAGTCCTTTCAATGGTTTTGAAACGCTGGCTGTGTGCTGGCCAGCCCACTAGGCAAGTACAAGTGATTGCTAACAGATCTATCCTGTCCCTCAGTATTTAGGGAAAGACTGGATGAACTGAGGGTCAAGATCGATTTGTGTTACCTTCCTGCCCCGTCTTGAGTGGACAAGCCTTGTTCTTGCACTAAAGCTGTCTTTAAATGCACTACAAACACCAGAAACCAGTGCAAACGCAAATTGTTTAAATGCTATTTAAAACATTCCTGCTCAATTCTATATAAAACAAATGAAAGAATGGACATAGGCAATGTGATGAAGCAGGAACTGATGATGCTTGTAATTCTTAGTTTGAAACACTAATTACATGGTGATCCCATGAACAAAAAGAGGAAGAATGGGGCTTGTGTCATGGAAATAAACTATGCTAGAATTTTTTACATGTTCTATTTGATTTTTGGTGAGGTATGAAGGTCATTGACCTAAGCATTGACCTAAGTAATAGACATGCATGGTACTTGAGGCACTAAGAATGTATGAGATCACCCTGCAGTTAGCTCACATCACCAGCTCCTCAATTCCACTCAGAAAAAGCATGTTTGTTTTATTCCAGATATTCTAGCTAATTTACTAGCAACCTGGTTATGCAAAACTGATCTTGATCTCAACATCATATTTTGCCATATGTCACCAGATATCCTCTCTTCTCTGTGATGGTGCACTGATCAAATCCTTGAGCATATCTGAAAGCCTTGGGAACCATTCTGTCCCTAGTATCACAAAGAGTTCGAATGGAATATTTTTCCAAGGAAACCAGTAAGATTGTGAAGAAATCTAAAAATAAATGGATTATTGGAAGAGAAAAATTGCACTGTTGAATGCCTGGTATGTATACATTAGGGTAGAAAGGGATGAAGGAAGGTCTTGAATTTTATGAGTATGGAAGTGGAGTAATGTTTGCCATCTGTTCCTTAATAGAGCTAACTTTTTCTATTATACCACATTTTCTATAAATCATTATTATGTCCGGCAATATATGACACACAAATTTGAGGAAGGGAGGTCTTTGCCCTGATAACCTAAATTCTGAAAAAACATTTTGAATATTAAAAATGTAATATTTCTCTGGAAACAAAAGAGTTTTTATATACTATCAACTGTGCTATTTTTTTCTGGGGACACTGAGGGGATATTTCTAGGTATGAATGTAAATGTAAATTAAATATACACTGAGTTATAAATAGTTGAAATAACATGAAAAATTACCAGGTAAAAGTAGGGAAACAATAGGACTACAAAGGCATGTTTCTGCTTGACTGGTCTTTTACAGTTGAATTCTAAGTGCAGCAAAATGGACATATTGACAGAATATTAGCTCCATTTGTGCTGGAGGCAGTACATATTAAAATATTTGTTCTACCAACTTTTCAATGTCATGTTCATATCCTTTATAACTAAAAGGATATTTATGTACTTGTTGGAAGTTTTGTTTATCAGGTATATGAAATGCTAATTTTGATAGATAAGGAACTGAGAACTGATTCAATTGTGCAAATACTCAGAATTTTTATTAGGGTGCCAAGTGTAATAAACTATATGTCTACATTCTTTGATCAGTTTCTGAGGAGGAGATGGTTTAAAAAAATGGACTGTCACTAAATATTTCAGTTTATCTCCATGGATCTTAATGAAATCAAATCATGTAATAAAGACTGAAACTTCATCTAGCAGCATAATATGCTCCTGTCACCTTTTATTAACATGACAAGGTTTAAACCATAATTCATGTTTGCAGGTTTGTTTCTCATTATTCATACGTATTCTTTGTCCTTAAGATTTCCAGCTCAGAAATGATATTCAGAATTTAAGATGGTATGTAAACTCCTGAAAATTACATTTTTTTTTGCTGCTGAAATAATTTATAAGAAAAGACCTTTCATTTCTTCCAAATGCTTATTTTTTTGATATATATACACATGTATATTTGATATCTAGAAACAAAGGAAAATGTTACTGCTTTAACACAGTTATTTTGCTTTATAAAAATGAATATTAAAAATAAACATTTATAACAATGACAATCTAATGATTATTTTTAATGTTACATATTAGATTCTCCCAAGAATAGCCAACATAGTTAAGTTCTTCATTCAAATTTCTTGGCAGTTACCAGTCACATTCCCATGAGAAATTCCAATGAGTCAACTTACCTAAATGAAATAAAATGACTAATTTTTGTTTTTATTAATAGAATATAAACTATAAGATAATCTGACGGAAGAGTGACACTTTGATCATAAATTTCTTGGTAAAGTATAAATGAAATATATTACAGAGAATCCTGTAAAAAGAAATATAGTGAGGTGTGACCAATCTGGCCAAAAATTAAAATACATTTTAAAGCCTCAAAGATTGAAAACATGTAACACTACAATATGACTAATTGATAGACAATGAAATAGAATAAAAAGTCCAGAAATTGGCTTAAATTCATGTGGAAACTTGCTCTATGACAAAATACCATCCTAAATCAGTGGTCAGCCATGTAGAAAATTCCAAAGACTTTACAAGAATCCTATTGGAAATAAGAAGGGAGTTTAGCAATGCTATGGGATACAAGATTAATACATTATTTATAAAAAAACTGTTAATAAAAGATTTCCCCCCTCCCTTTCTAATCTTTATGTCCTGTATTGCCTTTTCTCATCCTATTTCACTGGCTTGGATTTCCAATACAATGTTGGATAAAAGCAATGAGGGCGTGTATCCCTGTTTTTTTCCTGGGCTCAAAAGAAATGGTTCAGTCTTTAGTGTTAAACATAATCTTAGCTTTAGCGGTTTTTTGTTTTCAAAAATGTCCTTTGATATGTTGAAGAAGTTCCCTTCTCTCTTTTTTTTTTTGAGGAAGATTAGCCCTGAGCTAACATCGGCTGCCAATCCTCCTCTTTTTGCTGAGGAAGACTAGCCCTGAGCTAACATCCCTGCCCATCTTCCTCTGCTTTATATATGGGACGCCTACCACAGCATGGCTTGTGAAATGGTGCTATGTCCGCACCTGGGATCCAGGTGGGGGAACCCTGGACCCCCAAAGCAGAATGTGAACCTTAACTGCTGCTGCACCACTGGGCTGGGCCCCTCTCTTCTCTTTCTAATAGACCAATAATTGTTTCATTTTTCACATGATTTTTCTGCATGTTTTGAGACAATAGTATGTTTTTTAAAAAGTCTTTTTATATTTTTGTGAATTACCACACTTAATTGTTGAATATTAAATTCTGTATTGCTTGAATGAATAACACTTAATCACAATATGCTTTAATCTTTATATTTTACTGCATGTGTAATTTGTGGGACCCAGTGTAAAATGAAAACATTGGACCCCTTTTTCAAAAAAGGACAGGAGTGCTTTTAAAGGTGCTAAATTATCGAGCTTTTACCTTTCTTCTACATCTCTCTCAATACCTATTACAGTGTTTTTTCCTTGCCATTTAGTGTCATTTTACATAAAGAAAAAATAAATTTTAAATTATTCTTATGGCTTTTATCATTCATGCTTATATTGTGCAATGTCAGCTTTAAATGCAGATATATGAGCACTTAACTCCTATGTGGAATGGTCAAATTTGCACATTTCGTATTTTGTGGCTCATACATGTAAACACATTTCATTCTTAAAAGAAATAAATGGGAACATTGCACAAGCCTAACTCAGCTATTGCTATTTCACCTCTTGATATTGTACATACTACTAAAACTCTCTTGTGGGGCTTACTGATGGCTACGAATGGACTGAAAAGAAAAGAAAAGAAACTATGGGTTCTAGTTTTCCCTTTGATATTTAGCATAAGTGGTTGGTCAATACAAAAAAAATCATATGGAAAATGCAACCTCTTGGAGCTGTCAGTGACCTGATTTATTCAGTCCTAACTATTCATGAAATTAGAACAAAATCCCCATGGCCCCCATTGCATGGTAGTTTAGCAAGACTCAAAGTGAATACAAGGGAAGCTACCGTACCAGGTTCACCTTGAATTCAGTTTGAATCTCACTAAATTACCATGCATTGCGGATTCACCAGAATCCTGTGCTCATTGGGTGTTCAAATGGATCATCAAGGAATTGGGACATGCATAGTGTGTGTATTTCCTCTGCTCATGTGCATGCTCAATGGTTGTGTCAAACTTTGCTTGCAGTACACAATGTCAAAGATAAAATTATTAATAATTTCAAGATGGAGACATCAGAGCATTAAACCAAGCACAGAGGCCCGATAAATGTTGGGTTCTGTGCAACTGCGCAAGTCACAAGCCCATGAAGCTGGCCCTGTTACATGTATGATATATATGTTCGTGGTTTGAAAGACAATATTCTGTTAAAGAGAAAAAACAAGCGTTTAATACTTTGTCCCCCTCTTATTAAAAATTTAAAAATGTATAAGCACTTCTTATTCTAGTTTATGTTTCTTCAATAATGCATTTTCCTTTTATGCATTTTACGTTGAATTTTCTCATTTGAACATCACTAGGGAATCCCAGCTTTTTATAAATTTAACTAGCTGCAATTATTATTATTATTGTTATTGCTGCTTATATCATTGTTACAACTACTGACATTTTCAAATATTGGATAACGAGAGTCATGTAAGTGATCTCTTTTGTACTACATCTATCACCGTTATAGCATCCGTGTTTTGTAACAACAAGAGTGTTACCATATCCAACCTGGCATTTTCCTTGTGTCCTAGGGACATGGCAGATCATTGACATCCAAGGTGTCCCTTTAGGGGACAGTAGTATAAGAGATACGATAAAAATACCGGGGATGAACATGAGACTGAGAAGCAAGCAAGAGTGCTCTGATATTCTTCAGCCATGTATAACACGGACAGAGTTGGGGAAATGTCTCATAAAAGATAGGAATTCACATTGATTATTGGAATTAAAAGTGTAAAAGGTATTATACCTATTTTTCTCAGAGAATATGTTGCATCTATCACCACAATTTTCTATAACACTGACATTCAGAGATAAATTTTTGAAAATCCTAAACAGTGCAGAATATTACCTTTTTATTTTCCCCACATTTAGTGAAAAATGGATATCATACTTATTTCTTCATTTCTTTTTACTGCCACTCTTCAGAAAACTATGTGTAGAAAAGCTAATTTTGTATTTTAGCCATACATGCTTTTACTTTTACATAATATATTATCTTCAACTTTTGAATGCTATTTAAAATTTTTGTATTCTGTTTTGACCTGGATTTTTAATTTAAATCTATACATTTTAATAGTTATAGTAACCCTATTCAGAGGAAAGGCAAAATCACAAAGGAAAATTTTAATTTATTTTGATGCCAAATTGACTAGAAACCAACCTCTTAAAATTTTATAGCCTCATGGGGGCTGTGGCTCACCCGGTGGCGCAGCGGTTAAGTTTGCACTTTTAGCTTTGGTGGCTTGCAGTTCGCTGGTTCCGATCCTGGGTGCAGCTACACATTGCTCATCAGGCTACGCAGTGGCAGGCATCCCACATCCATAGTAGAGGAAGATGGGTACGGATGTTAGCTCAGGCCCAGTCTTCCTCAGCAAAAAGAGGAGGATTGGCGGCAGATGTTAGCTCAGGGCTAATCTTCCTCAAAAAAAAAAAAAAAAATTCTATAGCCTTATGAAGGAATTAAACTTTTGTTTAGCATACAAGCGTAGGATCCCTTTTTGAGTCCCAGTATGATGACTAGTGTAACTTAGGGTCTAAAAATATCAAATAACCAGAAGTATTTGCCACTTTTCACTTCCTCAAGAGAGATCCTAAAGGCATTGCTACATCTATAACTCCTACAGAGATGTAGAATTTTCTGGTCAGCAGTCTCAAGACTATTATTTACTTAGGAGTTGTTCATATTATCTTATAGTAGCTGTGAGGTGGAAGTCAGCCAAAAATGGAGTAATAAAAAGGAAAGAGGCAGTTATCTGAAGAACTCAAGTAACAATTTGCACTTGTGACAAGGGGAAACAAAGCGAGTGGATGTTTGTCTCAAATAAAGAGATAACATTATAAATTCAAGGGAAGAAGCAGGAATATGTTGCTTTACACCTTATATAAATGCACCATAAAGAGAAAGTAGTGCGATATCAGGAAATGAGAGGATGGGAATTGATAGGGAGTCCGCTCTGGACATTTTAAGATAGTCTCTTGGAATTGGTGCACATTTTGTTCCAAGGACAATCTTTGCGTACCAGATACATAACAGAGAACAGGAGACTTAATCTCAGTAATATCACAATCCTGGGATAATGTCTTTCCGTATTCCCACATTTGCGTAACTAGGAGGGATGATCTTTTCTGGATAAACAGTGATCTAGATACACAGGTGAGACTGGCATCACTGGTAGGCATCTCTCTTAATCTTGATAGTTTAAAGGCACTTTTTTCTCCTTTACAATTGTAAGTAATTTGTGGGGAAATTCTTAGAGACTCTGAGCATGTAGTTCCCATGGTGGTAGACAGTAAATCTTTCAAAGATTGATGCAGCATGGTCCCACATGCTCTTTAAAATGTGCCCTGGCCACTCTCTCATAAGAGGTGGAATCTAATTAACTTCCCTTTGAGTCTGTTTGGGCTTACATTTGCTTCGATTAATAGACTATGGTGGTGGTGACACTGCGTGACTTTCAAATCTGTGTTGTAAAAGATGACCCAGCTTTCCCACAGTTTGTTGGAAATTGCTCACTTAGAGTGCTGAGCTACAATGTAAGATGTCTACCATCCTGAAGCCACCTTACTACGAGGAATCCAAGCAATACTGAGAGACTATATGGGGTGCCTCTGCTTCTGGGAAATACTAATAGGGATGTGACAGCATCTCATTGTGGCGTGAGTTTTCACGTCTCTGCTGTTTAACGATGGAGAGTATCTTTCTACATGCTTATTTGTCATCCATACATCTCCTTTGTTAAGTATCTATTTAAATCTTCTGTCTCTTTTTTTAATTTGAGCTGTTTCCTTATTAAGTATTGAGAGCTATTTATGTATTGTGAATACAATTTCATTTTCAGATATATGACTTGCAAATATCTCTCCCAGTCTTATATTGTTTTTACATTCTCTTAACAGTGAATTTCAAAGAGCAAGCCTTCTCAGTTTTGATGAAGCCAATGTGCAAATACTGCTTACTTTTATGAATTATGCTCTTGGGATTGTACCTAGGAAATCTTTCACTAATCAAAGGTCACAAATATTTTTTCTGTGTTTGCTTCAGGAGTATGTAGTTTTAAGTTTTAAATTTAAGATCTTGATCCATTCTGAGTTCGTTTTTGTATGTAGTGGAAGGTATGGATGGCAAGTCATTATTCTGCATATGGATTTCCAGTTGTTCCAGGGACATTTCTTAAGTATATATGCTCTCTCCACTGAATCACCTTTGCGACTTTGTTGAAAATAAGGGAGTTGGTCTATTTCTAGACTCACTGTCCTGATCCATTGGTGATGTGTCTAAGATGATGACAGTAAGTCACCATCTTGAATATGCAGCCATTTAGTAACTCCTGAAGGAAGAAGTGCAGCTCCTCCTACTTCTTTTTCTAAAGTGTTTTGGTTACTCTAGTGACTTTGTATTTAAATGAACTGTAGAGTCAAGTTTTTCAATTTGTACAAACAAGCTAGCTGGTATTTTGGTTATGATTGCATTACATCAATGGAAGGTTTAGAAAAAAAATGGTATCTTAAATTATTGAGTTTTCCAACCCATGACATATCTCTCCAATTATCTAGGTCTTCTTCATTTATACAGGTAATGCTTTGCATTTGTCATAAAATGGTTCTTGCAAAAAAAAATTGACAGATTGGTCCCCTAAATATTTTATATATATATATATATTTTTAAAGACTTTATTTTTTTCCTTTATTCTCCCCAAAGCCCCCAGGTACATAGTTGTATGTTCTTAGTTGTGGGTCCTTCTAGTTGTGGCATGTGGGACGACGCCTCAGCATGGCCTGATGAGCAGTGCCATGTCCACGCCCAGGATCCCAACTGATGAAACACCTGCAGCGGAACACGCAAACTCAACCACTCGTCCACGGGTGGGCCCCTATATTTTTATGATACTATTGTCATTGTTTCTAAGTTTCAATTTCCAAATTTTTGTTGTTAGTATATGGAGCAATTAGTGGTTTTTATATATTAATCTTGTATCCTAAAATTTCAATAATCTTTCTCTCTCTCTCATTTGAAGAGCTTTGTCATAGATTGCACTTTACATTTTACATCCAAAATCATGACATCAAAAAATTGAGATTGTTTTATTTCTTCTTTTGCAATCTGGGTACAGTTTTTTTTGTAATTTCAAAAGATCTTTAGTTTTTAGAACAGTTTGTGTTATGGATAAATTGAGAAGACAGTGCCAAGAGTTCCTACCTTAAAAAGAGGAAGATTGGCAACAGATGTTAGCTCAAGGCAAATCTTCGTCAGCAAAAATAAAAAGCCAATCATGGCACTAAGAAAGGGTTAATTCTGTATTAGCTTGGAGGAGGAACTGGGGTGTGGGGCTGGGGCTGAGGCAAGGGCCCACCCAGGGGCAGGAGTGACAGGGTGCCTGGGAAAGCTGGGGCTCAGCCTGGAGGGACCCAAGCTGGTGTTTGGGGGAGGGGAGCTGGGGACCAGGATTAAGTTTTAAAAAAGAAGAAAAAAAGAAGAAAAAAAGAGTTCCCACCCTGCAGAGTATCCTCTATTATCAACATTTTACATTTGTATGGTGTATTTGTAGCAATTAATGAACCAGTATTGATGCATTGTTATCAACTGAAGTCCATACTGTATTCAGGTTTCCTTAGTTTTTGCATAATGTCCTTTTTCTGTTCCATGATACCAGCCAGGAAACTGCAGTACATGAAATAGTTCACATCTCCGTTGTTCTTCTTGGCTGTGACCATTTCTTAGACATGGATGATACTCGAGTAGATTAAAATAATAAGAAAAAAGTTGTTATTTTCACCTACATACATGTTGTGTCCTTCATTCCTTTATGAAGATTAACAATTCCCATTGGTACTATTTTCCTTATGCTTGCAAGATTCCCTTTAATATTTCTTACAGTTCCGTTCTTTTGGTGATGATTTTTTTCCCAGCTTTTGTATGTTTCAAATGCCTTTTATATGCCTTAATTTTTAAAATATGATTTTTATCTGGTAAATAATCCTGGGTTGACACAGTTTTTTCTTTCCAGAACGTTAAAGGTGGTGCTACACTGCCTTCCATCTTGCACTGTTTCTGTGCTACCAATCTCGTGTGTTCTTTTTCCTTTGTACCTACTGTGTTCTTTTTCTCTGATTCGTTTTGAGTTCTTTTTTCTCTTTAACAGTATTTCTAAGCAATTTGATTATGATATGCCTTGCTGACACATTTCTTGTTCCTGGGGTTCTTTAAGCTTCTTTGATATGTGGGCTTATACTTTTTTATAAAATTTGTAGTTTTTGTACATTTTTCGTTGAAATATATTTTTCTGAACCCAATTCTTACTGCTCTCCTTGAACAATTTTAATGACGTCTACCTTAGTCAGCTTGAAATTGTCCTACAGCCCACTGAGACTGTTCATTCTTTTAGTCTTTCTTTTCTCTCTGTGTTTCATTTTAGATAGTTTCCATTGCTGAATCATCAAGTTCACTATCCTTTACTACTGAAATGTCTAATCCCATCAATTCATTTTTCATCAAACAGAAGTTTCACTTTTTGATCTTCTAGGTCTCTAAAAATATCTTTATTCCGACTTTTTGAAAATAGGAAATTCATTTATAACAACTTTCAAAGTCCTTTTTTTTAATTAAGTATGTGATCTGTGTCTTTTATAAATATGTTTCAAGACTTTAATATTTCTTTTCATTGTGGGTTATATTTTCTTTCATTTTTGCGTGCCTAGTAATTTTGAATTGGATATCTGACATTGTGAACTTTATCTTGTGGTTGATATTTTTGTATTCCTATAAATCTTGCTTGGTGTTTTCTGGGATAAAATTAAGTTACTTGAAAATAGTTTGTTACTTTTATTTCTTGTTTTGTTAGCTGCAGTGTGAGCAGTGTTTCCTTTAGAGCTAATTATGCCCCACTACTGAGGCAAAATTCTTATGAGGATTCTGCCCAATGCCCTGTGATTTATAGTTTGTCCTTTTGTGTTGAGGGCAACAGGAAATATTCCTGGCCCTGAGTGAGTGTGAGGGACGGTTCTCTCTGCTCCTTTTGGGTGCTTCTTTTTCATGCTTGGACAGTGTCCTCCCCTCCAGGCACTGATTAGTATCAGTTGAAAACTCAAGTGAGAGGCCTCTCTTCATCTCTCTGGAATTCTCTCATCTCCAGTGCTCTGTTTCATAATCTCTAGCTGCTTTGACCTCCGGAGACTCCCAGCTCTGTCTCCTCATCCCGTGCAGAGAGACTGGCTCCATCTGAGTGTCCCTTCCTTGTACGTGGCCTTGCAATTTTCTAGAGGCATCAGACTGGGGAAACACAGCATTACCTCATTTATGCCCCCCTCTCAGGGATTATTGTCCTTCATTACCTGATGTTTAATGTATTGAGACATTCCTTTATATATTGTATATATTTCTCCATTTGGGCTGAAAGTAAAAATTACTGGTGTGGGGACCTGGAATTGGCCACCCCAAGATATGTCTCTTTGGCATCAGGATTATTTGAGGCTGATTGCTTTTGATAAACTGGGACGGGGAAAGAGGCTCTGAGGAATGGAACTTGCCCTTTGTTAGGACACATTTACGTTTGTAAGGTAAATCTCTACCTGTAAAGGTGCCTCCCTCTCTGTACCAGGAAGAAGAAAGGAGATGACCTTCTCTCTAAAAACTCTTAATCAATACCAAAGGCAAGGACTTAAAATCTGCATTTTATTGTGCTAGTCTGGTAACCTCCTGTAACTGACTTCCCTCCCCCTCCCAACGTTGGCATCTCCTTAAAGATTAAGCATCTTTCTTTAGGCTGGGAACCGATTGCAGTGCTCATCTGTGACCCTCCCCCAGCCCGAGGCAACACACGTGCCACCCCGCGGCGTTCACTGGGACAGCAGACCTATCTGTCGTTTCCATCGAGTTCTGTGCTGACAGAGCGGCCTCGTGATTATTGTAAAAGGGACATTTCAATCACATGTGAAACATCCTGTTTGGGGTATATAACCCCTCTGTGCACCCCACTTCTTCGGTGCATAAAGGCCCCGGGCCATGGTTCCTCATAAAGCTTTGTTTCATTTTCTCTTGCTATTCTGTCTCATGTGAATTTAATTCATTCTCCAGCCAGACGAACCCACATCTGGGGAGAGGAAATGTCCTCCTCCCCTACACCGGTTAATTTTCTTTAAATGTTTGAGATTTTCTGTAAAGATATGTAGAACTCACAGAATTGAAGGGAAGGCTGAAAGAACAAGTAAAAGGGCCACAACTGTGAGGTCTTGAGAACCATAACTATTCCACAATCTTTTCTAGACAAAGAAATCTTTTCTAGACAAAGTTACTAGAGTAAATGCTCATTTATATTTTATTTGTTTCTCTATTTATTATTTTGTTCTAGTATTGAATTCTAAAGGTTGGTTAAACTTTAATGATATGTACGAATGTGTATTATATCTTTATAACGTGTGTGTGTCTGTGTGTGTGCAAGAGAGAGAGACGAGAAGGGAAGAGTAAAGAAAGGACCGGAAAAGATGGAAAGGAAAGGAAAGGGGAGGGGTGGGATGGGACCAGAAAAGAAGAGAAGAGAAGGAAAGGGAAAGGATGGGAAGGGAAAGGAAAGAAAAAGGAAGGGAAAGGACAAGAAGGAAAGAGAAAGAGATCTGGGGAAGATGTGGGGTCGGTGAGCCGAGGAGTCGAAAGAAAGATTTCTTAGATTCTCAAGATCTGGCAGTAGTGCTCTTTTATTTAGAGAATAGTGTGGAATAGCATGGGGACAGGAACCATGGGCAGTCAGAGCTTCTGCTGCTGCTGCTTCTGCTGCCCCCGCTGGCATGGGGACAGGACCCACGGGCAGGCAGAGCAGCTGCTGCTGCCCCCGCTGACATGGGGACAGGACCCATGGGCAGGCAGAGCTGGTGTGTGGGGACAGGACCCACGGGCAGTCAGAGCTCCTGCTGCTGCTGCTTCTGTTGCCCCTGCTGGCATGGGGACAGGGCCCATGGGCAGGCAGAGCAGCTGCTGCTGCCCCCGCTGGCATGGGGGCAGGACCCATGGGCAGGCAGAGCTGGTGCGTGGGGACAGGACCCACGGGCAGTCAGAGCTCCTGCTGCTGCCCAGAGTTGAGGGTTAGGGCTAAATTTAAGGCATAGGTATATGATTCATCTCTTTACAAGACAAAGGAAAGAACATGAAAAAAAGTTAAAATGGTGTCAGCACCCGTATGGTCTGGCCATTTGGCGGTCCCACAACTTTTAGATAAGAATCAAACCGGATTGAGTAAATGGCAGAAGTCACCGCTTGAATTTTATCCTCGGCTAAAGACAAAGGAGGATTTGTGGGGGGGGGGGGGGTCAGTTACATGAGGTTGCCAGACAGTAACCAACTTAAGTTCTTGCCTCTGGCATTGATTAAGAGCTTTTAGAGATAAGACCATCGCCCTTCTTCCTGGCACAGAGAGGGAGGCATCTTCACAGATACAGGTTTCCCTTAGAAATGTAAATGTTTCCCAACAAAGGGGCAAACAAATTCCACTCCTTGGAGCCTGAATCTCATCTGTAGTTTTAAAACTAACCAGCCTAAAAATCCTCATCATAAGCCATTTTAAAATTAAGCAGCCTAAAAATCCTCATCAGGGATAAATGGAGACATGAGCCAATACTATTTGCTCATATAAAGACTTAAAACATGGAAGAGAGTTAATTCTCAAGAAAGAAATCTGGATAGTGTCACCAAAAAAAGAAATAGCTAAAATAAAGTACAAAAAATACACAAATATTTACCATATCCTAATTTACTTGAAGGTGCTGTTGGAGGTGCACATGGCAAATAGGACAGTTGTGTTCAGACACAATTAATGTAAGATAAAATTGAATGTGGCTATATATTTATTTAACTTCTAATTACAAATAAATAACATTTATTTTCAAGAAATAGATAAAAATTATTTTATTATTAACTCCTACATTCTACTATCCATAGAAACATTGTTTGATGTCTACTTATTTGCAGATATTTTTCTATGAAATTATAGTTTAGATTTAAAGAACTGAATATTTTATTGTTCTTTATTTTTCTTTTTTTTGGTACATTTTGCTTTATTTTATTCTTAATTTTGATAGTGTATATGGTTGTACCAAACACTTTTTTCCATAGTTTATTCTTGAGGAGACCAAGGAAAATTCATTGCAATCTCCTATTCCTTTTATTGCTTCAAGGAAACAATTAAATTATAATTCCAATTCAATAGCATTCTCAATGCACCTATCACAAGTAATCTACAGTTTTATCTATTTTTCGTATTCTGGTCTACTGGATTCCTGCATTCCTATAGCCTAGGAAAAAAATAAGTTTACCATCCTTAAAAATGTAGACAAGGGGCTGGCCCCATGGCCAAGTGGTTAAGTTTGCGCACTCTGCTTCAGTGGCCCAGGGTTTGGCTGGTTGGGATCCCAGGCGTGGATGTGGCACCACTCTTCAGGTGATGCTGAGGTGGCCTCCCACATAGCACAACCAGAAGGACCTACAGCTGAAATATACAACTATATAAAAAAAAGTAGACAAATACAAAAGAAAAAGTAGAGAAAAATGAAAGAAATCTCTTCATTTCTTTTTTCCAGTTTTATTGAGAGATAACTGACATATAACGTTGTATAAGTTTAATGTGTACAACATGTTGGTTTGATCTACTTATATATTTCAATATGATTACCATTAGCATTGTTCAGCTTTTTTAGGTTCCTCTTATTAGAGATAACATAGAGTATTTGTCTTTCTCTGTCTCACATTTCATTTAACTTAGTGTCCTCAAGGAGCATCCATGTAGTCACAAGTGGCTGGGTGTCCTTGTTTCTCATGACCAAATAATATTTCATTGTGTATACATATATATACCACATCTTCTTTATCCATTCATCTGTTGAAGAATATCCAGGTGGTTTCCATATCTTGGCTATTGTGAATAGTGTCAATGAACATGGGAGTGCAGATGTCTCTTTGAGATAGTAATTTTATTTCTTTTGAATATATACTCAGAAGTGAGATTGCTGGATCATATGGTAGTTCTATTTTTAATTTTTTTAGGAATACTCATGCTGTTTTCCATAGTAGCTGTAACAATTTACATTCCTATCAACAATGCACAAGGGTTCCCTTTCCTCCACATTCTTGTCAACACTTGTTATCCCCTGTCTTTTTGACAATAGCCACTCTAGGAGATGTGAAATGATATCTCATTGTGTTTTTGTTTGCTGAGGAAGATTTGCCTGAGCTAACATCCGTTGCCAATCTTCCTCTTTTTCTTGCATGTGAGATGCTACCACAGCATGGCCACTGAGAGAGGAGTGGTGTAGGTCCAAGCCTGGGAAACAAACCCAGGACACCAAAGCAGAGTGCTGAACTTAACCACTAGGCCACTGGAGTTAGTGCTCTTTGTGGTTATAATTCGCATTTCCCTGATGATTAGTGACCTGGAGCACCTTATCATGTACCTGTTGGCCATTTGGATGTTTTCTTTGGAAAAATGTGTATTCAGTTCCTCTGCCCATTAAGCATTTGTCCATGTCTCTCTGACCACTTTTCCACAAAAAAATTTTTATTCTTGTGTTTGAGTATCAGAATTAGGGGATAAAAATTTGTTTCTTTCTTCTTTGAATGTCAAGAAAAAAAGATAATTTTCGTCAATTACCTGTTTCCATAATTATCTAATTGTTTCATTAAAAGGTTAATATAGGCTTAATCGGTTATGTTTTAGCATAAATTTTATCCAATTATGTTTAAAAAGTCAAGACTAAAGCAGTTCTTTACCAGCTACCAATCTCAGTCCTTAATATTTCTTCGTTGTATCTTTTGGAATTATTTATATTCATTTCTTTTATCACAATTTATATATTTCCTTAAATTTTAAATACATATTTATTGGATTTTTTGACATTAATAACTTTAAAAATTATGGAGCAGATTAATAATTCACTATAGTATATGTATTACTTAAATTATGTTAAAATACTCCTGATATATACAACATGAAATATATCTTCTTCTGTAATGAGAAGTAAAAGTTATCTAGTTAGATTTATCCACCATTTAACAATTCTTTATTGATTTTCTCAGAAAATTTCCATTTACTTGCAAATATATGTATAGTGTATACATGTATATATACATATATATCTATATTTATAAATAAATGAAATATTCTATTATACCTTGTATTTTTAAATCTTGCTTCACCACTAACAGCCACTTCTGAATATCAAAGATATTTAATTAATTATTTTACGTACAAAATAATTTTCCATTTTGAATACATTAAGATAAATAAAGCTTCTATTCAGAAAAACGATTGTGTCTACCTTTTTACCAAGAAAAAAATGCTCTTTTGAAAGTTCCATGTAGATTTGTTTGAGCTTTTCTATAAGGTAAATTCATTAAAATGGAATTATTAGATCAAAATCTGTATACATTTTAAATGTAATAAGGTGCTCAGTAATGTGATTCACTTAATTTGTGCTAGATTTAAGCATGCCAGATTCTCCCAAATATTGATTGTTTTCCATATTGCAATGATAAGCCAAACATTTTAGGCTATCAGTCATTCAACATGGCCAACAAAACAAAACAAAACAAAAAACTAACACAGAATATTAAATGGAATTCTTCCCTGTTTGGCATTTCAGCTCAGAACACATAGTTGAAAAAAGCAGGTGCCTTGTATCTCCAATTTCAGTATGAGCAACTAAACTGTTTATGCAGTATCTCCAAAGTGGTTTTATCACTTTAAATCATTATCAAACTCCATATAGGGTAGGTGAGGAATCAATAAAAAAGGTAATTGAAAGAATTTTTAAGATCCTTGTTGGGCTGGTATTATGGTGCAGCAGTTAAGTTCACATGTTCTGCTTCAGTGGCCCAGGGTTCACTGGTTTGGATCCCAGGTGCGGACCTATGCACCATTTGTCAAGCCATGCTGTGGCAGGCATCCCACATACAAAGTAGGGGAAGATGGGAATGGATGTTAGCTCAGGGCCAGTCTTCCTCAGCAAAAAGAGGAGGATTGGCAGCAGATGTTAGCTCAGGTCTAATCTTGCTCAAAAAAAAAAAAAAATGATCCTTGTCATATTATGGCCCTGGGAGGAGGGTAGAGTTTACTCCCTGCAACTGTAAGCACAGTGAAGAGGGTGTCATGTGACCACTAACTCTGGAGGACATAACCTCTGAAACCTTACAACTCACAAGTTGCAAAGGTGAGTGGCTGACTGGAGCTGACACAGCAGAAGCAGGAGAGGGAGCTGGATTTGGACCTGTCCTTTCATGGTTTTCAGCACAAGGAGGCTTGCGTTTTCCTAATGCCCATGTAAGTATTTGGAAAGCCATTGCAGTTGAGTAAACCTGGCCACAGTGGCTTACCTAAAGGTGCAAGATTATTGCTCAGAGAAAGCCTCTGTGGAATAAACAGCTAGAAACAGGAGTAAAGGCATATTGATAAGAGAAATGGCCATCTGGGTGAGACATATCCTGACTTGAGTGTCTGCCAGTGGGAGATTCCCAAGGATTTGAATCTGCCAAAAGCACCAGAAAGCTTCACAGGTGACAGAAACAGCTTAGACTTCCTGAAGCCAGATTTTAAGTAAATAGACTGTGCATATTCTTTTTCTCTTTTCTTCTAAAATAATTTTTTCCTGGTCCCAACCCAAGAGGGGCTATAAAAGCAACTATTGATTTCAAGAGAGTGTGGAATTACAAAGAGAAAAGAAATCAACTATAATCCCTTCCTTCTCCACTATAGGCTTCCCGTTTATAGTGAGAATTAAAGGATTTCTGAACCTCTAATAGATAATATTTGAAAAAAAATACAACTAATTTATCTTTTAGCATTCTTATTAAATTTTAATGTATGCTCTCAAATGTAATTAGTGTATTAATATGGAGGAATATGAAATTTGCTCTTATACTATAAAAATTAAAAAACATTTACAATATGCTTAGGTCTGTTCCAAGCACTTTACATGTTGCAGAGGACAATGAAGAAAGTGTGATCCCAGATGCCATGTTCTCTTCCCTGGCAAGTCACATCGATGACAGATTGTTGTGGGAGAAAGAGGCCTGGCCATTTCAGCTCAACTCAGGAAAACATTGAAAGGCCATTCTTGCTATAATTTCCCCCGAGTGATCAGTTGGGGTTGTTGTCAGGCCTGCTTTGCAGCTAAACTACTCCCTCAGCCCATTTTTACTTCCTTCCCCTTCCTTGCACAGGTGTTGATCCTAGGACTACTCAAAACACCATGCCAACTAAATTTTGTCCTGGAGTCTGCCACCAGAAGTACCCAACCAGCAATACATATAATAATTTCTTTAATATTAAAACAACTCTCTGATGTGGGAACTATTAATATTCCCATTTTAAGATAAAGACATATAGAAATGCGTTTCTGCATTTCAAACAAATAAGTAAACATATATCAATAGTGAATGCTCTCCAAAAGCGTACAGACTTTTACTTTATGAAATTTTTAAAAGTACACTGTTAGCATACGTATGAAGGAAAACAGCACATTTAGATACATTTTTGATCAAATCAGCAGGATGCCTATGGAATAAGCAACAATGTTTTGTCAGATAATAAAACTTTTAATTTTATTATCATTTCTGAAAAACCAAACACCTGTCCGTTATATCCAAAATCAAGTTTTGACGATTTTTTCACACTTTAGACCTACCTGCCTTTTGATTTTTTTTGTGTCTTCATAGGACCAAGATCTTACTTCCCAAATTACAAATATTTTCCCTAGTCTTTGCCTTACTTCCCATTACCACCTAAATGCCATCTACTAGGTTTAAATCTCTATATTATTCAAGACTAGGTATTTTATCGTAGAGATATGATGAAATCTGAATACCCCAGTGATAACACAACAAAGAGTCGTTTGTTAATCTGACAAAGTTTGCTGCAGTCTCACGGCTCTTTAAAGACTCATGGATCCAGCGCACTTCCATTATACGACACCATCATCTTAAGATGTGGCTTCCAACTCATGTTAGCATGGAAAGAGAAATAAAAATATCACTCAAACCAGGAGTCATGCATATCATTTCTGTTCAAAATTCTTTAGGATTTAGAGAAGCACACCAGCTATTGATGAGCACTGATACTGTCTACAATTCTCAACCCAGACCAACCCTATGACTAAAATAGTTGCCTACTGTGACTCTCAATAAGTGTTCACCAGTCATATTCCAGTCAGTAAAAGAATAGATATGATTACATCATCCCAAATTCTCCAACTCCCACTAAAGAAAATATCATTTTGAAACTATGCATCCATAAGACTCACTATAGGACCTACTTTTTTTTATGCATTGAAATCCTACATTAGTTGAAAAGAATTACCTTTTGTTGAAGTGTCATTGGCCTTTGAGAGGAACTTATGAAACATCTTTCTATGTTGATTATCTTCAAAGAATCTTTGGAAAATTTCACAATGTAAGAGAACCAAATAATATCTTGAATATAGTGAGTTCTCAATAGCTATTTTCTTAAGGATTGAATATTACATTGTGACTTCAAATTATAGTTAAAATTACAGAACGTTTGTTCCTTTTTCTCAGAGGCTGGTTAGTTATTCAATGAGTTTATAATTGCAATCGTGCATCAACAAAAATTGTTGCCATTTGAAAACCAAAGCCTTTGACTATGCAATTTACAAGATTGAAATATTGAACCCACTTTAACACCATAAACGTCTATCAACTATCTCCAAAGTAGAAGGCATCAAGATTATAGGAATGAATAAAACCAATTAAAACATATATTATCAATTTTATCATTTTTAAAGAAAAAAGATTTCTTAATAAAGCTACACTATTACAGAGGAAAACCTTATCAATGTTTCCATGATAATTTTAATAATATACTTTATATGCTAAACATTAGAAAAACTAAACACTACATTAAGACTCAGTTGCTTGTTTCTTTGATCTAAGCTCTATTTAGCCAATGTTCAATGGTTGAGTATCGAGGGTAAATATATGCATCTCAGACACAGATGAGAATGGCTGATTTATAAGGTCACTTCCTAAACAGTTCAATTGTATAATTTCAACAAACCTTATGTCTAGGTTTAATGTAAGAGTCATAGACCAAACTGAAACTTTTCTTATGGGTCAGAAGATGCCTTGGGCACTTATGCTCCATACCAGCAATCCTGTTATTGACTCAGCTATAGATCATCTTGATTTGGCAGGAAAACTAGCCACTTCATCTTTTCTGCTCCAGTTCACTCAGTTGAGGATCAAAATAAAAAATGTTTCTTTCTGATTGTCTTATAGAGAAGATATTTATGTCATTCTGTTAGCTCTAATCACCTATAGAAAAAACTTGGCCAGCAATACACGGCTTTCTGTTTCCCAGTTGTGTTTCCAACTGTGCCTTCTGTTAAGGTATACTTGGGGTACAGTGGGTAACTAGTAGAAACCTTATGATGAGAAGAAGTGATGTTAATATGATAGAGGTTAACCAATTCCCTGGCAAATATACGCCTGGGCAAGAAGAAGAAAGAGGCTAGCTGGTGACAGATAATGACGTTATAGAAGCCAACTGTATGAAGTAAGTGGCCAGGAAAACCAAAAAGTGTCAGAGGCTACATCTAGATCCAGAGAAGAACCTGAGGAGAAAAAAATAAGACTCCAAAGCTAGGGTGCTCTAGAGCTACCCTCTATTCCACCAGGGACGTTAAAGAAAAATTAAGCATGTACGGATTGATATTAATCTATACACGTATATTATAGGATGACATCACTATTACGTTTGTGGGGCCAAAAAGTACATTATTTATATGCATTTTATTTGAATAAGAAATGAACAAGAACATCTAAAAATGGTAACGAGCACTTCCTCAGAGAGTTGATCATTTGTGTTTGCTCTCATATACTGATATTGACATTACATTATTAAAGAAAGTTGGTGCAAGGTTTAGAGTTTATTAAACTTTTGCGGTGTGTGTTTTCATCACTTTAGACGCCATTATCCCAGGAAGATCTAACTGGATCTATCAGTAGCTACAAGACTGTGGTTTCAACCTGGTCAGGCGTATATACTGTGGTATTACTGTGGAAATGTGCCCCACTGGAAAACAAAAATATCATAAAGAAGATCTAGTTAAACCTCAAATGAAATGTTGTTTTCTGGCAGCAAAGGAAGAAGTAGCACAGGGTAGTCCAATGAGATGAGACAGGGGCATTCACTTCAATTGTATGCACGAGAGAGCTCAGAAAGGAAATATCTAATTTTCAATTCCAGGCATCTGCAGACCAAGTGCTTGTGTCTCATAGTATCTGGTTATAAATTACCACTCTAACAGCAATTGAAACAATAATAACTCAGTTTTCCCATCTTAGTATTTATTGATATACCTCACTACAAAAAAATCCAAATGGTAAGTCCCACTCAAATGATAACTCTTTAATTAGGTCCTAATATGTGTGAAAGGCTTAAGTATGAAGGAAACAAAATTTTAATATGATGCATGGAAGGGGGGACTTCAAATTTACAGTGGTAGAGATTTTGTCCAGATTTTTTATTGTAGTAGATAACTTTTATATGAAAAAAATTAAATTTACAGAAAAATTATGAGAGCAAGAATATTGCAATGAATACATATAAGCTTTTATCTAGTTCATTACTATTTTACCCATCTATACATGTACTTTATCATTTACCCCCTCAATCTCTCTCTCTCTCTTTCTACAGACACATGTACACATGCACACACTCACACACACATGATATTTGAAACATTTGAGAAGTTGAAGACATTATGGCCCTCTATCCCTGAATAAATAATCATGCATTTTTTAACAATAGAGAAATTCACACTACAGTTATTAACCTCAGTACATTTACAAAATTTTACCTAATTTACTTTACATCATATAATTTCGTCATCTGAACCCGTAATGTTCTTCATAGTATTTTTCCTTTCATTATTGACCCCAGTCTAAAATTTGATATTGCATAGCATGCTACAACATTGGTAAAGATAAAATGAGGTTTTGAAACTTGATGTGAAGTGTTCAAATGTTTGTGTGCAGAAAGAGCTTGCTCCTGCTATGGCGTCAAATTTTCCAGTAATCTAGATGCGAGATTCAAGTTATGAATGAATCTTAGAATCATGAGAGGCAGAATTCAGTAAAGTGGAATGCTATTAAATTCAGGTCTACTCTTTTTCCCCTAATATCTCTCTAGGATAACAAGCAAACACAGGAAAAATGAGATATCATCTTTATATCTAAGATTGTTCCCAACACTATAGTTGTTTTCTCAGGAAATGTGTTGATGATTCCATAAAATATTTGCATATTAATTAATCCATTCATCTATTTAGCAAATATTCAATGAGTGTTTAATATATGTTGAGTTTTTATTGACAAGCTACAGATATACCGATGAACTCATAGGAAAGCTCCTGGCTGACAGTAGCGGAAGAGATCAGGGAAGACAGAAACCATATCATAAAGGGCATTGTAAGTCTTGATATGAAGTTTGGAATGTATTAGAAATATAATAATAAGCCATTAAAGGTTTGGGACAGTACATTGACTTACATTCTAGAAATATAAATCCGGATATTGTTTTCAAAATAGATTTTCAAATGTTTGGTAAATTTACCGTAAATGTGACTACAATTCTCCACTCTCTCCATCACTTTCTCAACCACCATAGAGCATCCACACTCCTTGCAATGTGTCTTTGCAGCAACTCTCATCATTTTCATTCCTTCATCCCTTAAATCTGGCTTGCTTTTGCAACTTTTGGCCAACAGAGTGTGGCAGGGGTGACAGTGCTCCAGATCTGAGCCTAAGCCTCATAAGGCATTGCACATTTCTGTTCTCTCTCTTGAACCCCTTAGATAATTATGAAAAATGTCAAGGCTGGTCTGCTAGATGAAGAGATGAATGAAACAGAGCCAGTAATCTTAGCTGAGGTTAACTTACATCAGCCAACAGCCAGCTGACTGCTAGAGATATGAGTTTGCCTAAGCCAAGCCCAGCACTTCTCTGTCAAGCCCAGTCAAGATTATGAGAAGCACCTGGCTCTTCCATAGACTCATGAACAATCAAAAACCTTTCTTTCTTTAAGCCACTAGCTTTGGGGGTAGTTTGTTTTTCATGAATAGCTAAGTGCTGCAGGGAAAAAATGCTACCAAGGAGTACAGTTAGAAACCTAATATGACAATGAAGGCCAGTGAAGATTTTGGCATGGATTAAAGATCTAATGTTAGAAATGGAGAAAAGAACATATTTGGTATATGTTTTGAAGATGAATTTAAGAGGATTTCTAAATGGTTTGAATGTGGATTGTGACAAAGATTACTAATTATCATCCAAGACTCTTTTTCTATTTTTCCTTCAGGGCAAAAGAGAAGATGTGCCATTTCTGTAATCTTAGCTGAATTTGTTTTGCTGATTATCAGTTTTTAACATTTTGATTTGAAAAATGCACTTTGTATTGAGTAGTTAAATAAAACCTCAGATCAAAAACTGTTATAAAAGGAAGAAGACACATTTTCTACTCACTAATATAACTATTGCGCGAACATTTGTGATAATTTGAATGATCCCATGGAAATAATTCTGGAACAATTCCTCTTTTTTCTCATAAAGCTCTACTTGGGAAAAAAATTCTACCATTATTTTCTTTTATTTTTAATTTGGCCTGAAAATTCTTTTTATAGCTCTCAATTTATATTTATTTTCAAAATAAGTTTTTGTAAAATGATTAAATGCATGTTTAAAGATAAATATTTCCTCATAGTTTTGATGGGTAAAGCTACAATGTTAGAGACATATTGTAAGCAATAAGCTGCTCATTTTCAGCTACTTTTAAATGTCAAGACTCACTTTTTAAGGCTTTTTCTGTGTTAAGAAAGCACAATTACTTTTTCATTTTTTTCTTATTGACAAGCACAACAGGGGAAATTATTCTGTGTATAATTTATTTTCTGCTGTTGTTCAGACTCTACAAAATGTCATTCATATAACACATAAACAGTCCCAAAGTAGCAAAATAAAACTTGAATAAAGTTCTGGGAAATGTCTTTCCAATGTTTGCAGAAGATTACAATTGCCTGTAAAGAGTTAGGGAAAAGATGAAGCCTTTTGATGAACTATTTAGTTATAAATTTAATCATAACACAGATCTAACATTTTACATTAATGTCTGTGATGGTTATGTGTCAACTTCACTGGGCTGTGGAGTGCCCAGATATTTGGTTAAACACTATTCTGGGTGTGTCTTCGAGGGTGTGGATGAAATGAACATTTGAATTGGTGAACTAAGTAAATCAGATTGCCTTCCCCACTGTGAGTTGGCCTCATCCAATCCACCCAAGGCCTGAGTAAGGCAAAAACCAGAATAAGAGAAAATCTGCTTTTTCTGCCCGTCTTTGAACTGGGGCATTGTCTTCTTGTGCCTTCAAACTAGAGTTTACATCATCAACTGTCCTGCTTTTAGTCCTTTGTACCTAGGCTCGAACTATCCCATTTCTTTCCTAGCTTGATATAACGGAATGCATGACATGCTAGAAATACATACATTCATTCCCTCAACAAAACAAGATCTCTTAGACACCATAAAATATTATATATACTATGGAACAAAACGTTAAAAAAAAAAAAAAACTTCCCTCATGAAGTTTATATTTTATTGGAGAAAGAGATTACAAAAATACATTAATAAAATCTGTGATAGTTTAGATAGTGATAAAGACAATAGGTAAATGGAACACAGAAGAAGATACGTTCTTATTAAGAATGTGGCATTTGAATAAAAACCTGAAAGAGGCACATAAATGAGCAAGGTAGATATTTGGGGAGAGGTCTCTCAGGCTGACGAAGGAGTAGGAATGCAGCCTTTGAGGGAGCAGCTACCTGCAATGCATAAGGAGAACTATTAAGTAAGGTATCATGTATTGTAGATCATTCTAAAGCTGTTGGTTTTTACCATGAATGAGATGGGAATAGAGTGGAGGATTTTGAGTAGTAGTTAGCAGGATCTGACTTCTATTTTAACAATATTCTTCTAAGTGTTGGATTAAGAATAGATGAAAGGGAACACACGTAAACGTGTAGAGACTGTATATTGTCATCATTGAATAAAGTAATGATGACAGTCTGTACTAGGGTGTCAGTCAGTGGACACATAAGAACATATTTTGGACATATTTTGAAAATAGAGACAGGTTTTGCTAACACATTGGTTGTGAGATATTAATGGTATGGGAACACTCAAAGATGAGTCCAAGTTTCCATAATCTGTGTAACTGGGAAGGTGGACTTGTCACTTTCTGTGATCAGAAAGACTTTAGGTAGAGCAAGTTTTCTGTGCAATACAGAATCTTTTGGACATAAGTTTGAAGTCTCTAAGAAGTAGAGGAGGCAGGTAGATATATTATTTGGGAATTTATGGGAGAATTTTGCCTAGAAATATATATGTGGAACTTTTCTGTGTACAAATGGTACACAAAAAGCTATAAATTGGGTGAGATTAAAAAGGTACTAGATATAGATAGAAAAGATAAGTTTTCCAATGACCGAATCTGGGACATTTCAACATTAAGAAACAATTAATCAAGGAGGAAGCTTTAAAGGAGAACAGGAAGTGGATGATGAGATAGAATAAACACCTTGAGAGTGTGCTGTTCTGAAATCCAAGTGAAAATACATTTCTGAAGAAAAAGAGAAAAAAATAGATAAGCAGGAGGACTGAGCAATGACTAACATGCTTTGCAACAGGTAGAGATTAGCATCCTTGCTGGGGGAATGTTGATGGAGTAAAAATCTGTTGAGAATGGATTCGAAGAGTATAGGATGAGAAAAATTTGAGTAAAGACAATGTTATTTTTTCAAGAGATTTAATGCTAAATTGAAGAAGAAAATTGGGCAGTAGCTAGAGGAGAAAGTGGTATCAAAAGAAGATTTTACAAAACTGCAGCTTCCTATTTTTAATGGGAATAATCCAATAGGTATGGATAGAATTGATGAGGCAGGTCCAGTGTGGACAGTGGGTAAGTTCTATTTACCAATGGGGAGAAGTTGCCTTTGCCTGGAGCATAGTCAATACTTCTTAAGTAAAAGGATTTTAGGAACTTTCATATAATTTGAAAAGTGAGAGGAAAAAAATACACTAAGGAAATATGATACTTTTTTCCAGGCATCACTCAGAGTCCCTTTCAGGTGTTATGCTCTTCTGGAATCTATTATGATTTCTGGTCTCCTGCTTATCCAATTCTTTCCTAGAAATGAAGAGTGCTGGTATTGATTGGTGACATAGATAGGGCCATGGGTTTTCTTGTTGTTTTTGTCTTGTTTTGTATTGCTTTAAGGGTAAGATTTAGTAAGAAGACTAAATATAGTTTGTGTGGTTCTTTGGATTTTATTTGTTTCCAAACAGCTTGAGGGGTATGGGAATAAGGGTGTTTCCATTAGGCAGAATATCCAGTAAGATTCCATTCCCCTTTCTTTGTTCAATGCTGTTTCAACTCACAGGAGCCACCTGACACAGGGACTGGAGACACTATCTGAGAATACTTAAGAGGCCCATACCTGATCAACACACAAGAATTTAATCAAAAAGTATTTCTTAGCTCATTTTTATTTTTTATTGTTGGCAGTCAAATAATATATTAAGGTATTAATATTTTAAAAAGATACAAAGGAAGCCTGATTATTTTCTTTTGGGGACTTTTCTGGCATGCAGTCAGAAAAAGAAAAGTTTATGACATGTTTTAATCTAGATTAATATTGGCATTTGGATGAAAAACATCTTACTAATAAAGATGATGAGCTTTCCAGTCATTGTATACTTCTCATACATGGCCTTTGGGAACTTTTTGGAAGTGGTGGCTGGTAGTAGAAAGAATTCCAGTTTTCATAAGATTTCTAGAAAAATACCATCTCGATACCACCTCAACATATTTACATTGATTTGAAAGACAACAAAGGAAATTTCTGTATCATATGTTGTCAAACTTTATTTGTCCCAAGCTCTTTTGTTAATTAATGATTTGAGGATATTCAATTAGCCTCTTTAGCCCCAAACTCAAGTTAACCTGCAGATTTAAGAATCTTTTGAGGTAGCATTCCTATTTTATTTCCCCCCAACCACACAACTTTGTTAATTGACAAATCCAGTGATTCTAATCAGGAATAAGTTATTTAGGTAACAATGAAATATATTGCTACTTAAGCCAATTTTTAATTCTTGCTTCTTATTTTCATTAGTATCTTTTTTTTCTTTATTTTCATCTTGACTTTATTTCTTCCTACTTACTTGGATTGGATAAACTGTATTATCTCTATGAATATTCGATTGATAATTGTATAAATTTATGCATATTTTTTGTTAATGACTCCATATTAAAATTAATTGAAACCTTTAATGTGCATTCCAATATAGAATGTATGCTTTGGAATATAAAAATAACCTTAATATTTAAAATGTCTCAATCCAATACTTAGTATTGCAAAGGAAAATGAAAGAAAAAAACAGCTGTTGCCTTTTGATTTTATATTACCATTTTTTCTATTTTCTTGGGGAAAATGCACATAGAAGTGCAAGGACAACAAATTGTCAGGTTCAAATAAAAATTTATACCTTGAGATAAAAACAAGAGGCACAAGGAAACAACATAGATCTTCTCAACAGAAGGCCTCCTGTTGCTCTTGTTGTAGGTGGTAATGTCACATTGTCCAAAGGTCCTATGAATTAATTACTTTCTTGACACACTGTTGGGAACTTATTGCCAGCCTTCTTCCTTACAGAAAGCCTTTGATGTTTGGAAAAATAGGAAGCAAATTGTACTTTACTTTCATCTTTCAACTCTCAGGCATCTCTAAAACAAAGTATGCTTCTTGTCCTTCCACTGTTTTACATGGTATACTATGAAATGCAAGAATTTCTTGGTAACATTATCATTCTCCAAACTAAAGAATTGGCATACACTTCCTCTTCTTAGTCTTTGTCTTCTTGTTAAAGCCACCATCTTGTTTCTGTATATCCAAATTGAAACCTTGATTTCAGTTCTGATTTATACATCACTACCTTTGTTTAAATAATCACCAATGTTTTATAGTTTCACTCCTAAATTATTAATTTAACCATCACATCATATTGATTTCTATGATCAAAATCATTTCTATACTTTTATTTTTTCTATTTTGTATTATTTCATTATGGGAATGAATCATAACTGATCTTTGACTCGTATTATCAATCCAGACAGGCGAATTTCTAACCATTCAGGGTGATTTTGAGATCACATTAATCTCTTTTTCAAAAATTTCAAGAAATCACCATATACTATCCGACTTCCAATTTTTTTTCACAAAAAGACATAATAAGGTAGTTAAAAATAGATCTAATGGAAATCCAACATAGGCGCTGTTGTGTTGTAAATGCCTTTTGAAAAAGTGAGGTTAAGGGTGCAAATGATCTCTAATATCTTTCAGACATGACTGGAGTAAACATAATCAGAAAGGATAGAGCTACATAGTATGGAATAGCTTCCTTAGAAATGAAACTACCACAGCTTCTAGCTACTTTGGGATGATGAGGGACATTCCCGTCTCATCCTCCTCCTGGTTGACACAAATTAAGACTCATGCCTTAGTGAGCTCGCAGTTTCTGCAGCGTGAAGTGGTAAGAACAGCACCGTCCCAAGGGAGGAGCTTTCAAGTCAGTCCTATGTTCTCCATTGCTGCATTTGAGCCTTCGGAAATCTCAGAAGCACCTAAAAATATGATATAAACAGTAAGGGTCTCTCACCTGAAATTCGCTGTGGACCTCAAAACAAAAAAACAAATTAAAACATTTCCCCAAATTCACAGAGTTGGTGAATATAGGAGGTAGAATCTAAATTCCACCACTCAGCTCATTCGGACTCACTATATAGACTGCCTTTGGAAAAAAAAAAACAGTTAAAATGAAAAGGAAATTGATAAAATCACAATACCCAAAGAGAATTAAAAAATACATTTGTAATGTTTGACAACGGAAATGGGCCCAAATAACAAATGGGACATAATTCATATCCTTGATTAAGTTGATTTGACACATTATACATATTATACACCATGAAACACAAAGCATCCATGGAACCTTTAAATATGATATTTTATATTTATACCAAGACCACAATAGATTAAAAATTTATAATATACACTTTTTGAAATTATGTCACAAAATGCAAAATTTTAAATTCAAAATTTAATTTAAATTTTAAAAATTAAATCTAAATTATATTTTAAAGATTAAATTGCATTTAACCAAAATTAATTTAAAAATAGATACATATTATGGCAAAATCTCTTTGTGTCTAAACGACAAAAATCATTGGCCCTTTAGAAAAAGATGAAAACATTAGTACAACTTACCAAAACTAAACAATCCCACTTATAAATGTAGATGGAGAAATCTTGAAATAAAGAAAACAAATAGAATCTATAAATGTGTCAAAAGAATAATACATGTCGACTAAATATGATTTATCCTAGTTGTTGGAAAAATAGATATTTAATCTCTGAAAAATGTCTTCATATTAATGGTTTACATTAGAAAAATATAACAATAATGAGAAAATATCTAGATTTGAAAAGGCTATTGTCAAATTGAATAAAAAGTTCCTTTCCTAAAAGTAAATCACAGTACAAGAACATATGCTTTGTCAAATTAAAAATCTCCAACTAAAACCAAGTGCCAAAGGATACTGTTGATGAGAATAGTTCCATGAAATGAAGATTAAGGTGAAGATCAAATCTACTGCCATTTTATTTGTTTAACCTCATCCAGTATTACAAAATTGAATACAAGATAGAAATATCAGAAAGGAGGTGAAAATGTCACATCCAAGTACAATACGGTTGTTTTCCTAGAACTCAAGAGAATCATTTTGATAGTGTTGGGGCTTGGGGCAGACCACCCCAAAATATCCCACAATAGTGTATTCATTATTTTGAATTAAAAGTTACTTAAAAAGGACAAAGGGCATTCTGACCCTCCTGTGTCTGTTCCCTCTGCAAGGAAGAAATGAATCTCCCGTGTGAAAGGTGTTCTCCCTGTATCCTTATCACCAGAGCTGGGAAATCCTGCAGAAACACACCTTGCTACTTTACGACCTTGAGCCTAAAGTCTACTTAAATTCCTCACTAAATACATACCCCAAAACTAAGTTTCTTTGTCCTGTCAATTTTTTACAAATTTGTTGTTTCTTTGTGTAAAAGATAACATATACTGCCTGTTTTGTTCATTCTCCAAGTATCATTCCTCTATGATCTCCAATATATACATATTAAACTGGGGTTTTCTCCTGTTAATTTGGTCTTGGGTCAATTTTACTATTAGTCCAGCCATAAGAACACAAGAAGGGAGGAAAGGAGATTTTCCACAGTTCCTATCAAAGGAAGATTTAACATTGCATTATAACTGCTCTTGTAATTATTTCCAACTCAGTAAATTCAAAAATAAAATTTAAAATACATCTGATTTTAATAGCCATTGAGGAACAAAGTATAGATTTACAGAAGTTTATACTCTGATGACAAGGAGGCTGTGGGGAAGAACAAGAGTGAGAATACAACATCCTAAGTAGGTCCAGAGGGGAGTGGGTTTTATGGACCCAGGACCTGGTTGAAGGGCTAAAGGGGAGGGCTAAGAGTGGAAAAGTACTGGGTACTGACTCACAGTGGATGAAGTGTCACCAATGTTTCCTTCTCCTCCCCCATCCAGACCCCCAAGTCTGCCTGAAGAAGATTTCTGCCCAAGGCCTTGTTACCACCCAAGGGGGTTGTCTGCTTGCTGCAAGACAGGCCAATAATCAGGAAGCAAGGTGGTAGGAGAGAAACGACTTTATTACAACTTGCTATCAAGAGGGAAGATGGCCAACTCACGTCCAAAGAACCATTTTCCAGAACAAAGATTACAGGCCAGTTATATATGGGGCTGGTCTCCAGGTAGGGGAGGGGGCTGGTCTCTGGGTGGAGCAGACTTCTGGTCCCAGTTCCTGATAGTCCTTTGTTTTCCTGGATATGCATGAGAGAATGCAGCAATGCCCTATACCCTGATCTTTCAGTTGCCATTGATGATGTCTATCACCATAGGCTCTCTGCCCAGGGGTCATTCACATTCCTAAGGAACTCAAAAGAACAGTTATCATTTTAATGCAGCTAGGAGAGGCAAAAAATCTATGGAGCATGTCTGGGCTAGTTAGTCAGAGGTCAAAGTTACAATATGGTTTCCTTTCTACAATATGGCTTCTCTTATGTCAACCTTGTGTTGAGCCGGTATCAGCCTCAGAAAAGGAGACCTGGGAACGAAGACATCTGCGCTACAAATGCAAATATACAAAGAATATGATCAGCCAGATAGGTCTGAGTCCTCGACTGCATCTCCCTTCACAGGCTGTGCACTAAGCCTGGCGTGGGGAGGGCAGCTTTCCTGGTGAAGGATGACGAGTAAACCTTTGTCGTTACCTCTGATTAAGCCAGAAACATCTCCCATAGGGTTTTAACCAGAAGTCACATTCTCAGTCAGACTACAGTTTTGTCCCTTACAGTCTTAGCTGTCTGGTCTAAAGCAGTGAGTAGATGTGAAAGCATACACACACTCATACGCACACACATTCATGCACACACTTTCAAACACACACACATACACGTCTAAACAAAAACAGTTCATGACTGCTATAGGTGGCGGAAAATTCCATTTTAATGTTTGCTTATTTACACAGTCTAATGTTGTCTATTAAACTGATATTACTAAGCAATATTGCACTAATAAAAGTTGAGAAAATGTGAAATAAAGATAAATAGAACCATTAAAAAATGTTTGTTTAAAATATTGATGACATGAAACCATTTTATAACTCCACAAAAGACCATAAAATCGTTCACTCTCTCTGAAATTAAAAGTAATGAACCTGCTTAATGAGGAACAATTGTCTAAGGGAATTTAGAATAATCAAAGAAATAAGTGTACTTAAAAAACAAGACTTCTATTTGTCAAATAAAACACAAATGCAATTTGTCTACATATTCTTGCATACAGAGAATGCTTTTCAACAGTCTGCATATTTTAAGATTATTAACAGACTCACATTTAGGAACATGAAATGCATTTCAGAGTGCATAGACTTCATTTAAATTATCTTTTTCAATAATACTTCAACTTCCGTAATTGAAATATGTGCACCTACTCCTCACATTCTATGCATACATAATATCTTCCATAAAAACTAAACAAAGAAATATGGGATTGTTAAAATATTATTAAAATGGCTTGATATCTTGTAGGACAAAAAAATCTGGATACACGTGTTAGTTTTCTATTGATTTGTCTTATGAGATAAAGGAAATTTCTATTTAAAACTTGTGCCTATGCACAAACGCTAGACTGCTGCAGGACCCTAAGTTGGCTTGAGCCTAAAGGACTCATCTCTGGGAGAACTAGGTTCGGCTTATGAGCAAACAAGTGACATCATGCTACAATAAGGATCAATCACAAAAGAGACTTTTCCATCACTTTCCGTAAGTAATCAATTTGTGTCTTTCTAAATCTAAACTCATTTAGAATGAAATTCCTTCTTTCTGCAATATCACTACCCCTCAGACTACACATTCAGAAAGGCTGGCTCTATTTATTCTGCACTACATGGGCTCTCCTGCCCTCAGAAACTAATAGAGTTAGTCTTGATTTAGAAGAATTTTTCATCTTTTGTTATTTTTCAACGTTTTCACTAGGAAACCATGATTTACAATTAATTTTACATGCTTTCTACACCAAATGAACTATGATTTAAAAATCTTTTCAACATACATTTGATATTTTTTCTTCTGAGAATTCAACTTTTCTTTTTATCCTAGTTTTGTTTATACATTCATTTTTGTGCCTCTTGTCATAAGATGTATCTAAGCTGCTTCTCTCTTGGATAAGCTCAAGTAGACAGATCTTTCCTTCCTTCACCCCATGCTAGACAGCAAGTGGGTAAGTAACATGGGGACTGCCAATGCACTCTTTCTCTTTAGGATTTGTATTTAATTTTTATTTTTTTTTGTCTGCTTTTTCTTTGGTGAGGAAGATTGGCCCTGAGCTAACATCTGTTCCCAGTCTTCATCTTCTTGCTTGAGAAAGAGTGTTCCTGAGGTAACATCTGTGCCAGTCTTCCTCTGTTTTGTATGTAGGATGTTGCCACAGCTTGGCTTGATGAGTGGTGTATAGGTCCGTGCCCAGGATCAGAACCTGTTAACCCCAGGCCACCTAAGCAGAATGAGAGACCCTAACCACTATGCCACCAGGTAATTTTAATTTTGAGAATTTTTGAAGCCATATGTAGGAAATTTGGGGAGATAAGTTAAATTCGGCACTTGATCAGAGAATACATGAAATCCTGTATCACATGGATACATTGATCCTATTTGACAGACTGATGTGGTTATGGTTGCTATTGCTTGTAGCTCTGGAATTTTCTTGGTTCATTATCACACTTTCCATTATTTTCCAAATATACCTTTCTATTTACTTTCAATTGCTTTTAATTAATTCTCTCCATGCTTTGCAAAAAAATATTTGAGACCACATCATATCATTTTCAATCCATAATCCTGCCAGGTTGATATATTGCCATTAAACAGTGGGTTGTAGGCAAAAAAACTGTAGGGAAATGTGGGGGATTTAGAAATAACTAAATGGCTCAGATAAGGCAGAAGTATATAAACACCTGTTAATATGCCAGGATGGTAAATTAGCTGACCATGGCACACAACAGTGAAGGAAATTTTGACTTACTGGCTGTGAGCATTTGCAATGAAGTGCTCATTGAGGCAAGCTTTTACAGAGTATATTGCAGGAAGAACTCAAGAATTCTGAATGGAAGTGAATGTTTTTGACAGTGTTTTGCAGGCTAGAGAAAACTCAAGATCAAACATACACACATACCAAATAAATGCCAAATTTCTTAACTTAAATTAGGAACTTAACTCAGGAATGTTCTATGGCAGTAAAGAAACAAAGTTTGACTCTTCTAACCTCTTCTGGACTGAGATAACCTGGAATCACACTCAGATTTTGGCATGGTAGGTTATCAAATTAGAATTTCCATTGGTTAATCCAAGCCTGATTTCAGGGTACACAGTCTAAGTAAACAAGAATGATAGAAATGCTCTGCTTTAATGAAGAACAATTCTCCCCAATAACTTTCAAGTCATGTCAAAAAGTAAAAATTAATACTTTATTGCATTCCAGACTAAGTAGAAAAGAATATTCATAGCTATGAAAGACCAATCCAGGCCCAGGCCATTCCTAGCTACACAAAGACTAAGGGCACCAAAATATAAGCTTACCCCTAGGACAGGTACAACAGGGAAAGGAATATAAATATTTGGGAAGATGGAAACTTTGGATCATGTTGAACTCAAATAAGCTCTAACTATGATTTTTAAGGAGGTGTAGAAAAGAGTCTCATTACCGAAGGTTTGACACGTACTTTCAGTGGGAGGAAGTTTCAACATCCGTGGAAATTCCTTACTGGTACACCTCTCTGCTGGAGAAGCTAGTACAAACTGCAATAATTGAAGTGGGCCTGTGGTAGTGATATAACAATTTTTTGGTGGTTAACTGTTCATGGTTTTCCTTAGAATTAAATAGATTAGCAGTCCACAAAATTTGTACCTCCCATTAAAAATCTAACGATCAATTGATCCAGGACAAATAAGCAAAAATTATGATTGAGTAAAAGAGTAGAGAATTATAATTTCCTTCCCTAATCATCTGCCATGTTTGAGTCCAATCAGAGAGGCAATTCTTATGGAATGAAATATGTTGGATTACATTATTCTGCCAATATATTTGCTGTTCTTTTCTACTTGACCCCATGCATATATAGCCTCTCCCATCTATCTCCCCTGTTGGAAGATTATACAGGCTTAGCTAGTGACATATTAAGAGAACTGATTTTTTCCATTTCCAAATGAAAGTTTTAAAGGTCATTTGTGGTTATGGTTCTTTTCTCCTGGCCCCTAAAATGACATGTTCTCAAAATGGGTTGTTTCCTTAAGATACATCACAGAATTAAGAAAATAGGTGAAACAGAGCCATAACCAACATATAATATGGGAAAATAAAATAAATTTTTGTTGTGCAAATTACTTAGATTTTCGATTTGTATGTTAATGATGCATAACCTAGTAAAGTTTGATGGATTCAGAAAAGAGTCCAGGTATATTTGAAAAGGGATATGCAGTAACAACTCAGACAATAGACAGGTAGGTTTCTTATAACTTTATCTAAAAGTATCTGTGGCTATGCCACTTACATATATACTGAAGAAAGTGAAACTCTGAATTTCCTGGAATTTTCAGATACTAACTCTAAATGATCAGTAATTCCTGAAATCCCACAACATTACTGAAGTTGAATAATTAAAATGTAGACATTGGCTTTTGATGAGCAATGACATTTTGATCATGGGCACGTTCATGATTATTCCAAAAGAACCCAAACCCTACTCTACGATTATTTCCAAAATTTCTGAGTTAAAAGTTATTTTTGGTCAAAAACTGTTTGGATCTGTTCTTTTGCTCTTTGCTCCAGCACAGACCCCAAAGTCAGGAAACTTAGGAAGATAATCCATCGAGGAAGTGATTGACTTCCTGTAAGAAGAGTGAGAAGGGGCTTTTGAAGTGAGGAGATAGGGGAGTATCTCCCAACAGAGGAAGTGGTATGAGCAAGCAAAGTAAGAGGAGGTAACTTCTAGAAGGTGAAACAAGCTCAGTACTACTGGAACAGAGAAAAAAATGGTTTTGTGGAATGGGAGGAGGAGCTGTGGGTTCTCATTAAGACTGTGGCTTATGCTAAGAGCTGTAAGTATGATTGAACACATTTTAGCAGCATGATTAGACTTCCATTTTGTAGTTGCCATTTGGTTTGAATATTCAGAATGACACAGCAGGAGGCGGAAAAGGAAATGGTTAGGCACATTTTTCACAATTCTAATTCCAATTCCTAGATAATTGCAGTAACATACTTGAGAAATGACATGGGGTGGAGAAAAGTGGACGGATAGATATCAAGACATATTAAAGATGAAAATCAGTGAGACTTAGGGGTAGATTGGCTAAGGAAGGTAAAGGCAAAGGAGAAAAAAATTAAAACTTGGATTTCTGTGTGGAAAACTTGATAGATCGTTGTCCTACACACACAGACATTCACACATACACACACACACACACACACACACCCCCCTTTCTTTTTCCTAGAGATTTCCATTTTCTTATCCTGAATCCAACTCTCTTTTTTGTACATTTTATAAAGCATTCTTATATTTCTCTGAATTTATAGTGTACCACCAAGCCCAGGGGCTGAAATTAGTTTTACTCTACCTTCATCTTTTTTCTCACTTTTATACATTGTATTGAATATCAGTACATATAGAAATTCCTCAGGGTACAGCTTGATAAATTTCTACAAAGAGAACACACTCATGTAACCAGCACCCAAATCAAGAGACAGAACATTAACTGAAACCCAGAAGCCCTCTGGAGCCAACTTTCCTTCCCAGCCCACTGTCTCAAGGGTCACTGCCATTCTGACTAGTTCTAACAGCCTAGACTAGTCTTGGTGTTTCTTCAAATGTACACACATTGCAAAAACAGAAGTGTGTTGAGTTTAATTTTGTTTTTCATGTTGTTTGTTTTACATTGTTTGTAGATTTTCAATTTAATATAGGTAAATCAAGTAATTCCATCCTACAACATTTTGGCTCATGTGGTTGTGGACATACGGCTGATTATTTCTTTGAAAATAGCAACTGAAAAAAGGAGTGTGAGAGTAGAATATAAAGAAAATTAAAGGCATGTGATAAATGCAAAATCGTACATGTCAGGAAATTTCAAACTAAGTTTGAAATTATGTTTTCATAATGTTTGACAAGTCGATTGCTATTTTGTTTTGTTTTTGAGGAAGGTTAGCCCTGAGCTAACAATCTGCCACCACTCCTCCTCTTTTTGCTGAGGAAGACTGGACCTGAGCTAACATCTGTGCCCATCTTCCTCTATGTTATATGTGGGGCATCTGCCACAGCATGGATTGATAAGAGGTGCAAAGGTCCACACCCGGGATCCGAACCAGCAAATCCTGGGCCCCCGAAGCTGAACATGCGAACTTAACCACTGCACCACAGGGCTGGCCCTCAATTGCTGGTTTTTGCAATAAAATTCTAACGTGTTTTTAGAAAGCCTGTCAATATATAACGGCAATTCATGGTGATATTCACTTTATTTTTAATCATTACTACGATCAATTTACTATAATATCAAAGAAGAATGTTAATATTCATTGCTTTGCCAGTAACTGTCACAAGTTCTTTAATGAGTGATTTCCTCAAGATCAGATAACTAGGTGTTCAGGTTAGGGTTCCAGCATGAAAGGATGGCTTCAGACACCGCTACACACTTAAGGCAAGAATCTGCATTCCTCTTAAACAAAAGACTTGATACAGAACCAATGAAGACACTCTCCTTAGGAGTTTGGGAAGTAGATATGGGTGGATTTTTGTACTCTATTCTTGAAAGTTAGAGGGAAGAGTATCTCTGAATTATTGTAGCTAATCCATAATCCTGAATACTTCTAATTAAATTTTAAACTCATCTCTAATATTCATTATGCTAATCAATAAGACATTGTTTAACCAATATCAAACTTTTAAAATCCAATATGTTCATTAGAAAAGTGCTCATTGCTGAATAAAATAGAGCTAGCAAAAGGATATTTAATAGCCCAATCTGCAACATGACTCTCTTATAAAGCTCTCTGATCGCCCTCAAACTGTGCTTGTTGGATAGACTTTATCTCATTGCACTTAGAATTAAACTTAAAATAACCAGCATATACATACTAAAACTTTCATATTGATTATATCAAAGTACATAAAATATATTGTCTTTAAAGAAAAAAATGACTGTTATCGATGAGAAGAAAATATATTTAAGACTACGTGATTAAAATGCAAAGTATTATTTTAATGTAATGATCCATTTTATTTAGGAAAAATTTCACTGGGATTGTAGTAAGCCTAGAGCTCCAATAAAACACAGGAAACATATTTAAACTATTTTAAGAAACTAAGATTATTCGTTAGCTGTCATACCCAGCAGTAGATTCTCATAGAGCCAATGCACATTAAAGCAGTGAGATTTAATTATAGCTGTTTTAAACTGCAAAAAGCTCATCATTCGCAAAGAGGAAACTGATGAATAGAATGTTATTATTAAATTTTAAATTATGAGTGTGTATTGATTTTGAAATGTAGCTTTTGGCAATTTTATCAGATCTCATCCAAAGTTCAAAACAATATTTTGAGAAAATATGACTTTGGAGGAATAATGGCAATATCTAAAATGTTCATTCATGCTTGGTTTGGGTAGAAGTATCAGTCAGTAATGTGAAGAAGTAAAAATGATATATCTCCATCACTTTTTTCAGCTGAGGCTCATTGTTCTTGAACTTTCCTGCCAAGAATCATGGGTGTAGCAATGAATTTAAATGTTACCTGACCTTCCCACCTGGCCTGAGGCCAGTGATGGGTATAAATCACACCTTAGGAGGCAATGTGCATGCAATTCCTAAAAACAAAGGAAAACAATTTTTTTAAAGGTATGCGTTTTGGCAAGGAAGATTGGTCCTGAGCTAACATCTGTTGTCAATGTTCCTCTTTTTTCTTTCTTTCCTTTTTCCTCCCCCAAGCCCCAGTACATATTTGTATGTCATAGTTGTAAGTCCTTCTAGTTCTTCTATGTGGGATGCCGCCACAGCGTGGCTTGATGGGAGGTGTGTAGATCTGCACCCAGGATCCAAACTGTCAAACTCCAGACCACCAAAGTGGAGTGCACGAGCTTAATCACTACACCACCGGGCCAGCCCCAGGAAAACGATTTTTAAAAGTAAAAAGGGTAATATTTTAAAAGTAAAAAGATATGGTTGTTGTTGAAAATGTTTACCTTGAGTACTTTTATGATATGAATAAATTTCTTAGGCTCTTCATGTTTACAGAGACCCTCACTCTGTTCCTTTACTATTTCCAAATCTATGATTTTATTCCTGGGAACATTACTCCCCTTGAATCTTAAGTCATAAACTTGATCGTTATATAGGACTTAGGGTCTACATTCTGCCTGCCCTGCCCATTTTCCAACCGTGTCTTATTAACTCTGTCCTTCGATCCTGTACTCCAGGCTCAGTGGTCTGCTTGCATAAGCAAACTAAACTCTTTCCCACTTAGGGCTTTTGCATGCACTGTTATGTTTCCTTGAAGGTACTTTTCTCTCTACTCTTTGCAAGGCTGAAAAATCTTATTCTCCACTGTTCAGCTTAAATATCACCTTCCCAGTAAGGCAATCAGTGAAAAATGTATCTCAGTGGGTTCTCTTGCTGCCAAAATCTGAAGGTTCTTTCTGTTATTCTCTATCATTACAGTCTGTTTCTATCTTTGAGTGTATTACAAGTTTCTATCACAAATTATTCTTTTATACCTATGGATAGAGATAGATATAGATGTACATAAAGAAAAGTTTGCTTGTTTATATCTATCCCCTAATTGTTGTCCCAGAGGCCCCTTAGACTGTTTTCACTCTTTTTAATTCTTTTTTCTTTTATGTGTTCAGCTTGGGTGATTTCCTCTAGTCTGAAGTCCAGCTCACTGATCCATTCTTCTGTATCATCTACTCTGCTATTGTGTCCCTTTATAAAGTGAATTTTTCATTTCCAGCATTGTATTCTCTATTAACAATTGTTTCTTTTTTATATTTTCCAGTTTTTTGTTGAAGTTCTCACTGAGTTCATCCATTCTTCTCCTAAGATCAGTGAGTATAATTCTGACATTTTGCTTGAACTCTTTTTCAGGTAGGTTGTTTATCTCTGTTTCATTTAGTTCTTTTCTGGGGTTTTGTCCTGTTCCCTTACTTGGAATGTATTCCTTTGTCTCCTCATTTTGCCTCTTTCTCTGTGTTTAGATCTATGTATTAGGTGGATCAGCTGTGTCTCCCAACTTTAGATAGGTGGCTTTATGTAAAAGATGGCGTATGAGGTCTAGCAATGTGCTTCCCTCTCATCACCAGTTCTACATGTTCCAGCATTGTCCCCTGTGTGGGCTATGTGTTCTTCTGTTGTGGCAGAGTTTCTCTTGCTGCAGGTGCCCAGGGAGGCTTGACTGTCCCCTTGGCTGGCTGGTTGTAATGCTCAGCTGCATTTGGGTGCTGTAGTCCTTTCAGTCACTTTATCAGGTGTGAGGAGCCCCAACACAGTTGTCTACAAGGTCTAATAGCACATTCCTGTTGCAGTTTTTCTGTTAAGTGTGTAGGACCCAAGTCTTGCTGGTTGCTTGGCTCAGGGGCTTAAAATTGCTGTAGGCCTCTGGCCTGCAAGGCTGTTGTCAGCTGTCTCAGGATTGCTGCTGAGTGGGGCTGGCCCAAGGCATGAGAGCACCCAGTTTTTCAGGCTTTAGAAGGTGGGGCCAATCCCCTATGTGGCTGTTTGAGAAATGTAAGTCTGCTGCAGCTGACAAGCCCCACAATCCCACGGGGCCACATACTCCATCAACACAGTCCTGTCCCATGCATGTGCCCTGAACCACTGAAGTGGACCAAGTTGCCCCACACACTCCACCAATGCCCTTCACATTCAACCCACTTCTCATGCACATCCTGCCCTGTAGCAGCAGACCCACTCACCAGGCTGGAGAAGTTCCAGGCTCCCCACTTATGCAGACCCACTAGTTGCCTGAGGTCTTGCTGTTGAGTGGGGCCAGCCCCTAGGGTAGACTTCCTGCCCTGACTGAGCTGCATTAAATTGATACTCTAGTGGGTGAAGACCACTGGGTTAACAGGCCAAAGGAAAAGCTCCAATGGTGTCTGCCAGTTCTGTGTCAGTACACCTGTTGTAGGTCACAATAACAGTTGTGACCAATGTCTCAGTCACATAAGAGGTTCTGTCTCTCACTGAGTTGCATCCAGAGCCTATCAGGTGAGTCTCTTTTCACCAAAGGATTGTGCTCCTTTCTTTCTGGTGATTTTAGCTTGCTTTCCAAAATGGGTGAATTTAGGCATTGGCCCTTTAAGAGAAGGATCTTTTCCCCTCATGTCCAGTAGCTTTTCTAAGATAGTCCCCATTGTAGTTAATAGCCAGCAAAGCAAGATATTATGACACTTTTAAGATGACTCTTTAGGACACAAGTCCACTGTCTTCTGATTATCTGGCTTTTCACTTAATAAAAGTCCTTTCTCAGGGCTGGCCTGGTGATGTAGTGGTTAAGTTCATTCCCCTGTCTTCAGTGGCCTTGGGTTCTCCAGTTTGGATCCCAGGCACAGAATTATGTACCGCTTCTCAAGCTATGCTGTGGCAGGTCCCACCTATAAAGTAGAGGAAGATGGGCACAGATGTCAGCTCAGAGCTAATCTTCCTCAGGAAAAAACGGAAGGATTGGTGGCAGATGTTAGCTCAGGGCTAATCTTCCTCTAAACAAAAGCATCCTTTCTCTACTGACGTCTTTCCTCTTGATGGATTTGCTCTTGTATTGCAGCAAGCAGATAGTGCCCTTTGCACAGCAGCACTATTCAGTGTTTTGCATGTATTAAATCAATTTATATATATTTAAAAGCATGCAATATTATTTAAAGTCTTGCTTTCATCTGTATATTTTAAAAGCAAGTTCTGGAGATAGTACCTCAATTCAAAAAAACAGAAAAATGTTACTGGAGAGTGGCAGGCAGTGAAACCTTAAAATGATGCTTACAGACTAGCTTTGGCATTGACTGTGGCTTATTTCTATTCTACTCCAGACTTTAGCTATTTTCCTGTAATGTGTGCTCTGTAATCCAAAGGGAGTTTATTTTTCAAACTTTTAAATACTTAAGGGTAGCACTGAGGTGTTGATGAGAAGGAGGAGTAGTGAACACTAAGAGATCACATTGCATTTGTTGTTTACTCATGAAAATAGATGATTTCTTATTTGCATATGATTTTGCTGAGATCTGTAAATTGAAAAGTAGTGGTGACTGTTTGACAAATTGGCCAATCTAGAGTATTTTTTAAAACTCCTGTGTTTAGTCTAATAATCATACAGTCATTATGGCTTAGAATTTTTCAGTATGTAATTGTGTGTGTGAATGAGAGAACTGGCTACAGAGGAAAGAAAATGGAGGGGGGGAGGTAACCTTAAAATAATATACTTTTATGAATTATAGGTAAAGCAGTAAAACAAAATGTCTCCAGAAAACAAACAAAAATCAAGATTGATCATTATATTTACTTAAGAAGACTTCACTTGAAATACTAACATTTCTTGACATCATATAGTCCACAATTTTAACTAAAATGCAATTGATTTGTTTGCTTAATGCTTCTAAGGTGTATGCTGGAGATATTTACTAAGCAGTTTAAAGATCTATCTTGTTCTGTTTACTGACAACATATTGTATTATCCAGTGAGTTTATACTTTATGCAACTCCAGAATGGTCTTCCTTATTTAGGTATTATAATTTTTACATTATTTTAAATAAGTATACACTGTATTTTTTTGCACACATATATATATGTAACTACAGTACAATACCTTAAATCATAGTTTTATAAAACCAAACTGAATTATTGTTGAAACTTATGAATTGTTTATTTCTGTAATTTTCCATTTTTTATTGAGTTATTGATAGGTTACAATCTTGTGAAATTTCAATTGTACATTAATGTTTGTCAGTCATGTTGTAGGTGCACCACTTCACCCTTTGTGCCCACCCCCCACCCTACCTTTCCCCTGGTATCCACTAAACTGTTCTTAGTCCATAATTTTAAATTCCTCATATGAGTGGAGTCATACACAGATTATCTTTCTCTCGCTGGCTTATTTCACTTAATTCTCTCAAGGTCCATCCATGTTATTGCAAATGGAATGATTTTGTTCTGTTTTGCAGCTGAGTAGTATTCCATTGTATATATGTACCACATCTTCTTTATCCATTCGTCTGTTGCTGGACACTTAGGTTGCTTCCACATCTTGCCTATTGTAAACAGTGCTGCAATAAACATTGAGGTGCATAGGACTTTTGGGATTGCTGTCTTCAAGCTCTTTGGATAAATACCCAGTAGTGGGATGGCTGGATCTCATGGCAGTTCTATTTTTAATGCTTTGAGGAATCTCCATAATGTTTTCCATAGTGGCTGCACCAGTTTGCATTCCCACCAGCAGTGTATGAGGGTTCCTTTTTCTCCGCAACCTCTCCAACATTTGTTGCTATTAGTTTTAGATATTTTTGTCATTCTAACGGGTGTAAGGTGATATCTTAGTGTAGTTTTGATTTGCATTTCCCTGATGATCAGCGATGATGAGCATCTTTTCATGTGCCTATTGGCCACCAGTATATCTTCTTTGGAGAAATGTCTGTTCATGTCTCCAGCCTATTTTTTGATTGGGTTGTTTGATGTTTTATTGTTGAGTTGCGAGAGTTCATTATATATTATGGATATTAAGCCTTTGTCAGATATATGACTTGCAAATATTTTTTCCCAGTTAGTGGGTTGTTTTTTTGTTTCAATCCTGTTTTCATTTGCCTTGAAGAAACTCTTTAATCTGATGAAGTCCCATTTGTTTATTCTTTCTATTGTTTCCCTTCTCTGAGAAGGCATGGTGTCTGAAAAGATCCTTTTAATACTGATGTCAAAGAGTGTACTGCCTACGTTTTCTTCCAGAAGCCTTATGCTTTCAGGTCTCACCTTTAGGTCTTTAATCCATTTTGAGTTTATTTTGGTGAATGGTGAAAAAGAATGGTCAATTTTCATTCTTTTACATGTGGCTTTCCAGTTTTCCCAGCACCATTTGTTGAAAAGACTTTCTTTACTCCATTGTATGCCCTCAGCTCCTTTATCAAAGATAAGCTGTCCATAGATGTGTGGTTTTATGTCTGGGCTTTCAATTCTGTTCCATTGATCTGTGCACCTGTTTTTGTACCACTACCATGCTGTTTTGATTACTGTAGCTTTGTAGTATGTTTTGAAGTCAGGGATTGTGATGCCTCCTGTTTTGTTCTTTTTTCTCAGAATTACTTTAGAAATTTGGGGTCTTTTGTTGACCCATATGAATTTTAGGATTCTTTGTTCTAATTCTGTAAAGAATGTCTTTGGGATTCTGATTCGGATGGTGTTGAATCTGTAGATTGCTTTAGGTAGAACGGACATTTTAACTATGTTTATTCTTCCAATCCATGTACATGGAATGTCTTTCCATCTCCTATGTCGTCATCCAATTCTCTCAGAAAGGCCTTGTAATTTTCATTATACAGGTCCTTCACTTCCTTAGTTAAATTTACCCCAAGGTATTTTATTCTTTTTGTTGCGATTGTGAATGGTATTGTATTCTTGAGTTCTTTTCCAGTTGGTTCATTACTGGAGTATAGAAATGCTACTGCTTTATGCAAATTGATTTTATACCCTGCAACTTTGCTGTAGTTGTTGATTACTTCTAACAGTTTTCCAATGGATTCTTTGGAGTTTTCTATATATAAGATCATGTCGTCTGCAAACAGTGAGAGTTTCACTTCTTCCCTCCCTATTTGGATTCCTTTTATTCCTTTTTCTTGCCTGATTGCTCTGGTCAGGACCACCAGTACTATGTTAAATAAGAGTGGTGATAGAGGGCATCCTTGTCTCATTCCTGTTTTCAGGGGGATGGGGTTCAGTTTTTGCCCATTGAGTATGATGTTGGCTATGGGTTTGTCGTATATGGCCTTTATTATGTTGAGATAGTTTCCTTCTATGCCCATTTTTGTTCAGAGTTTTTATCATAAATGGCTGTTGGATCTTGTCAAATGCCTTCTCTGCATCTATTGAGATGATCATGTGGTTTTTATTCCTCAGTTTGTTGATGTAGTGTATCACATTGATTGATTTGCGGATGTTGAACCATCCCTATGTCCCTGGTATGAATCCCACCTGATCCTGATGTATGATTCTTTTGATGAATTGCTGAATTCTGGTTGCCAAAATTTTGTTTAGAATTTTTGCATCTATGTTGATCAGTGATATTGGCCTGTAGTTCTCTTTTTTCGTGGTGTCCTTGTCAGGTTTTGGTATCAGCGTGATGTTGGCCTCAAAGAATGTGTTAGGAAGTGTTCCATCTTCCCTAATTTTTTGGAATAGCTTGAAAAGGATAGGTATTAAATCCTCTCTGAAAGTTTGGTAGAATTCCCCAGGAAAGCCATCTGGTCCTGGGGTTTTATTCTTTGGGATGTTCTTGATTGCTGTTTCAATCTCTTTCCTTGTGATTGGTCTGTTCAAATTGTCTGCCTCTTCTTGAGTGAGCTTTGGGAGATTGTAGGAGTCCAAGAATTTATCCATTTCCTCTAGGTTATCCATTCTGTTGGCATATAGTTTTTTGTAGTATTCTCTTATAATCTGTCGTATTTCTGCAGAGTCTGTTGTTATTTCTCCTCGCTCATTTCTGATTTTGTTTATTTGAGCTTTCTGCCTTTTTTTCTTTGTAAGTCTGGCTAGTGGTTTGTCAATTTTATTTATCTTCTCAAAAAACCAGCTCTTTGTCTCATTGATCCTTTCTACTGCCTTTTTCGTTTCAATAGTATTTATTTCTGCTCTGATTTTTATTATTTCTCTCCTTCTGCTGACTTTGGACTTCATTTGTTCTTTTTTCTCTAGTTCAGTTAGGTGTGCTTTAAGGTTGCTTATTTGGGATTTTTCTTGTTTGTTAAGATGTGGCTGTATTGCGATGAATTTTCCTCTTAATACAGCTTTTGCTGTATCCCATATGAGTTGGTATGGCATGCTATCATTTTCACTTGTTTCCAGGTATTTTTTTATTTTTTCTTTAATTTCTTCAATGATCCATTGCTTGTTCAATAGTGTTTTGTTTAGACTCCACATCTTTGTGCCTTTCTCAGCTTTTTTCTTGTAATTAATTTCTAGCCTTATATCACTATGATCTGAGAAGATGCTTGTTATTATTTCAATTTTTTTAAATTTGTAGAGGCTTGCATTGTTTCCCAACATATGGTCTATCCTAGAGAATGTTCCATGTGCACTTGAGAAGAATGTGTATTCAGCTCTTTCAGGGTGGAGTGATCTATATATGTCTATTAAGTCCAATTGCTTTAGTTTTTCATTTAGCTCCACGATTTCCTTGTTGATTTTCTGTCTGGATGATCTGTCCATTGATGTGAGTGGGGTGTTGAGGTCCCCTACTATTATTGTGTTGTTTTTAACATCTTCCTTTAGGTCTGTTAATAGTTGCTTTATGAATCTTGGTGCTCCTGTGTTGGGTGCATAGATATTTATAAGCGTTATTTCTTCTTGATGAAGTGTCCCTTTGATCATTATATATTGTCCCTCTGTGTCTCTCTTTACCTGTCTTCTTTTGAAATCCACTTGGTCTGATATGAGAATTGCAACACCTGCCTTTTTTTCCTTGCTATTTGCTTGAAGTATTGTCCTCCACCCCTTTGCCCTGAGGCTGTGTTTGTCCTTGGGGCTGAGGTGTGTTTCCTGGAGGCAACAAATTGTTGGATCATGTTCTTTAATCCATTTTGCCACTCTGTGTCTTTTTTTTTTTTTTTAAAGATTTTTTTTTTAATTTTTTCCTTTTTTTCCCCAACGCCCCCCGGTACATAGTTGTGTATTCTTCGTTGTGCGTTCTTCTAGTTGTGGCATGTGGGACGCTGCCTCAGTCTGGTCTGATGAGCAGTGCCATGCCCACGCCCAGGATTCGAACCAACGAAACACTGGGCCGCCTGCAGCGGAGCGCGCGAACTTAACCACTCGGCCACGGAGCCAGCCCCTGTGTCTTTTTATTGGATAGTTCCATCCGTTCACATTGAGAGTGATTATTGATGCATGTGGACTTAATGCTGTCAATCTGTCGCTCATTATCTTGTTTTCCTGTGTTTCTTTTCCTGTGTGCTTTAGACTACCCATTTAATACTGCAATTTCTTATGCTGGGTTTCTTAGATTTTTTCTTATTTATGATTTGTGACTCTGTTCTGTACTTTATTTTAGTGTCCACCTTGAAGTTTGTATTTAGAATCTCGTGTATAATATAGTCTATTCTCTGGTGGTCTCTTACCTACTTGACCAATACTGATTTAGACCCTTTGCTCTTCCCCTCCTAAATAATTATTTTCATTTTTTATTCCAACTCGTCTTATTAATTTGTAGTTAGAGTGCTAAGATCGTCCTTGTTTTGGTAGTTTCCTTACCTTTACCCTAATGCTATAATTGAATATTTGCTATCCTGTTCTGGTTCTATCCATCGGTCTCCCTAGTCTGTGGATTGTGTCCCCTTTCTCCCTTTTTTCTTTTTTCAAGTTTGAGAGCCTTCTTGAGGATTTCTTGTAATGGAGGGCTTTTAGTTACAAATTCCCTTAACTTTTGTTTGTCTGGAAAAGATTTAATTTCTCCCTCATATCTGAAGGAAATTCTTGCTGGATAGAGTATTCTTGGCTGAAGGTTTTTATCCTTTAAAGCTTTGAATATATCACTCCATTCTCTCCTAGCTTGTAGGGTTTTTGTAGAGAAATCCACTGACGGTCTGATAGGGGCTCCTTTACAGGTTATTCTCTTTTTTTTCCTTACTTCCCTGAGTATTCTCTCCTTATCATTCCTATTTGCCAACTTTACGACTATGTGCCTTGCAGTAGGTCTTTTTACATTGACAAATCTAGAAGATCTAAAACCCTCCTCTACACACATTTCTCTGTTGATCCCTAGATTTGGGAAGTTCTCTTCAATAATTTCGTTAAGCGCACTTTCTGCTCCATTTTCCTTTTCCATATTCTCAGGAATTCCTATGATCCTTATGTTCTTACTCCTCATTGAATCCATTATCTCTCGGAGATTTCCCTCATTTTTTTTAATTCTTAGTTCTCTTTCTTCCTCTGTCTGGCACCATTCAGCCTGTCTATCCTCGATTACGCTAATTTTCTCCTCTATGTTGTCTACACGGGCATTCAGGGAATCCGCATTGTTTTATCTGGTCCATTGTGTTTTTCATCTCAAGTAATTCTATTTGATTCTTCTTTATGATTTCAATCTCTTTTGTGAAGTAACTCCAGAACTCGGCTTGTTTCTCTATCTTTCTCTCTACCTCATTGAGTTCTTTGATTATAGCTGCTCTGAATTCATTATCACTTAGTTTACCTAATTTCAAGTACTCAGGACTTAATTCTGTGTTTTTATTGTTTTTCTTCTGGTCTGGGGCTTTTATAAATTGCTGGATGGTAGAGGAGCGTTTTTTTCTCATGGTGGTAGAATTCAGTTGCAGTTACAGCCTGTCGCTACTAGATGGGGGTTGAGAGTGGCGTTTTATCAGCTCTCCGCCTTGGGGCAAGATGGCTGCGCCCACTGGCTTTGCTGGGGGGGAGGGGCTGTTACTCACAGGCCCCGGTCTGGGTTCAGATCAGTTCTGTTCTCTGGTCTCCCAAGGCCCTTGATTTATGGGGTCCCTGTGGACGGAAGCTTTCCCCCCATCAGCAGGTCTCCACTGAATCAGTGGCAGGAGTCCTGGATGATCCCCTGGTTGCGCGGCCCCTACCCCGCTCCTTCCCAACCTACGCTGCAGCGATCGCAGACTCTAGGGGAGGGAGCAATGTTCTCTCCTACTGTTCCAGCACCTCCGAAGGTGTAAGCAAGGTTATGATCCCCGCCTTCTTGGTATTGTAGGTCTCTAACGAGCTGGCATTATGTTTATTCTCTGAAATTCAATTCTTCCAATCTTTTGTTGTATTTTGGAGGGGAGAGAATCCCGGGTCAGCTCACCCCGCCATTTTGCTCCGCCCCCTTCTCCCGGAATTTTCCATTTAATATTGACTATCCAGCAGTCACAAGGAGAAGGTATTATGGTATGCTAAAGAGGCTTTCTCCTTCAGGAACTGAAAATCTAAGATAGTTTAAGCACATCACGGGTAACTGCGGCATATTATTCTTAGTAAGAAAAAAAGGTCTTTTTGTCACACACTCAAAATGTAGTGATACCATTGGGAAATTGCAAGAAGAATCAGATAATTATTTTGGGTTTTTTGGTGAATATGACAAAAAGAAAGCAAAGGAAGTCAGTTCAAGAGATTTGGAAGTTTGTGATAATACTTGTGGACCAAAGGATGTCTGCCAGACAAGGAGGAAGGGGGAAACAAGAGGAGAAATTAATGATTGAAAGAGTGTCATAAGAATAGCTGAGCAGAGGAGGATAGTTGAGGAGATATTTTAATTACTCAGTTTCTAAGTAATAGTTCTTTTGTCAACAACACCAGGGTATATTCATAGGAATCTGTCCATGGTGTAGAAAGAAATATCACTGGTGGTGTGCAGATCAAGAAACAGCTTGGGTGGTATATCAGCGTCCATCCATATGGATGTGTAATTGTCTGAGAATGATGACATGATTCCATGTATAGAATAACACTGTGAGTCAATTGCTATTATCTTCCAAGATCAATAGGGAGAGACAAGAGTTCAGAGACAAGAGTTTGGTATATTTAGAAAAAAACGAGGGAGAGGGAGAAAATCAAAGCATACAATTTAAAGTAGCGTTTTGTTTTATTTTACTTCCTACTCTTTGTACAGTTGTATAATTGGAAAGAGAAAGAATGTTATAGAAATAACATTAAGGAGCAAGAAAGAGCTTGACACTAACTTCAAACTCAAGGGTTATGAGAACTACAAAGCAAACTATAAAACAAAATGGAAAACGTTTCACTTGGATGCTTATTATATTTTACTCTGGGCGGAATTATTTTTCAATTAAGGTGAGTAGGTAGACAGAATTTTGAGAAAGTTTTTATTGATTTTCAGATTGAATGTCCACAAAGCCAACTGAGAACTTTGGGGGAAAGAACAATGAGGATTTGTGGAGCTACAGGGAGTGACCTAAGAGCGAGACGACATAGCATACGCAGCTGTTGTGGTATGTAATAGAAGAGCAGGATGCTAAATCCACTGGTGGAACCAGGAAGACTTCAGAGAGAGGCTTGTTGGTAGAAGGTGACTGGTATCTAGGCAGTTTTGTACCATTGATTTCTGAGGAATGGTGTGACATAGAATGAAAAAAGGTATTTTAGTGATCTTCAGTTGTTCGGATGGTAAGATTTATATTTTTTTCCATCCTTAATTACACTCTTTGGTTATTGTTGACTTCCTTTGTCTCTAACTTCTACAATATTTATTGTGTGATTTGAAGGCCTTAACTGCAAAGCAAGCATTTGGAGACATGAAAAAAAATGACTTTTCAACAAACTTATGGTCAGAGAGAAATAAAAACTAGCTAATAGATTGTTATTATACATTATAAATGTGAATTATTAACTTATGCATCTTTTAATTTTCTCCTTCTAACTCACTTTGACCGTGAAAATAGGACCTGTCACATCTCCAAGTGACAAATTGTCACAAGAGAACTGAGAAGGACAATGACATTCTGGCTTTGGATTTCGCAAGCAGGAACAGAGTTATAAGAAATAATTTTTTTGGAAAATTATAAGTTTCAGAAGAACCAATTTCACAACCCAAAGTACATAAAGTATTATGTGCTGAGGTAGCAGAAAAGAAGGGAAAGTGTAAGAGGCCAAGGAAATACTCTAAGAAAGAACTCTCACTTTGAGTACCAGGGAGTTAGGATTCTAAGGGAAGAGGACAACTCTGTGCTGAAGAAATTAGGGAGGCCTCTTATTCTTCCACCGCGTCAACATGGTCAGACATCAATAGAGGAGCTGTATGGTGAGACACCTTACCCGAATCTCTGTATTCCAACAGAGCATCAGACTGTTTAGGAACTGATGAACTTTTTTAAATCTCGAGGGAAAAAAATGTGCTTTGAATCTTATTCCATCATGAGATGTTACATAAAACCAGTAAGGTGGGGATACATACAGATAACACACTAAACAACAACACAGAAATGCAAACTAATTTGAGACTCACATAAGATGTCAGTGTAGAGAAAAACAGAATGGGTATCTCTTTTTTTTTTTTTTTAAGTTTGGCCCTGAGCTAACATCTGTTGCCAATCTTTTTTTCTTCTTCTTCTTCCCCAAACCCTCTAGTACATGGTTGTATATTCTACTTGTAGGTCCTTCTAGTTCTGTTGTATGGGACACCACCCTAGTGTGGCTTGATGAGCAGTGCTAGGTCCGTGCCCAGGATCTGAATCAGCGAAATCCCAGGTCTCCTAAGTGGAGCCACACTTGACCACAGGGCCAGCCCTGGATATCTCTTATTAACCTCTTGAAATTGCATAACCAACTTTAAACTTAGATGCTCTTCCAGTGTGTGACTGCATGTGAAAGAAAGTGTGAGATAAAGGGAGAAATGTCAGAAAAGAGAACCCAGAAGAAACACAGCGTTGACACACCTTCATTTCAAATATCTAAATCTGTTAGCTTTCTTTTCTTTATATGGTGAATGATATTGATAAAATTAGATAAGGTACTATTTGGTTGGACCAGACTTTATGTTTATATGTGTCATCATTCACAGAATATCATCACTAGGGAGCTACGCTATTGGCGTGAGGAAGACTGGAGAAGCAGGAGGTAATGATGAAAGATCCAGTTTCTGTTCTGAAATCCTCATGCAGCAGTGCAGAAATAGGTCCCAAGGAACCTAGCCTTCTATAGACACCAAAGGTTATCATAATTGAGAACACCTTTTCCCAGGCATGGTAGATCATAAAGCATAAGTACTTTGGTTTATCAAGGAAACTGTCAGGAGTCTGTAATATCCAAGTTCTTTTCTAAAAAGAAACACACAGAAGATGCACAACCTTGAATTTTAGATGTCAAGTTACTAAAATGAGAATACAGTTTATTCCACATCTTTTATTAATTTGAGAGTTGAGGAAGATATTTATGAGTAGTAAAAGCCAGTAAATTCATAAATTTCTAAATTTGTGGTAGGAACAGACATCTACCTCATGAAACAAAGGAGAAATTGGAAGCTTTTCTTTTTGTCAGTCACTGTCCACTGGTCTCCTCATGCCCAATATCATGATTCAGTACTCTCCAAATTCCTGGCTGTCCCCATAATGACCACTGGCTTTCAATTCAATGCCTAATGTATTTCTTAACAGCATATCTTCTTCAGCCATTCAATACTACTTCCTTAACTGAAGCATTAAGTACTTATTCTTTGTTTTTTACCATGACATCTACTTAGTAGCTTCCCTAAAAATTATCCTAAAATTCAAAGCTTGTCATGTCCATTCCTCAATTTAAATTTATTAATGATTTGCTACATTCAGGATATTCTGCTCCTCAGCTTAGAACACAGGGCTTGCTGAGATCAGACCACCTACTGACCTCTCCAGCCTCCTTTGTCCTAGATTTTTCTCCCATGTTCACCTTACACATGCCACTTAAAGGGAATCTCAAGCATTATGTCCACAGGGGATTCAGTACCCAAACTCTCTACTCCTACAGGGTTTCTTCCTTTAAAATACATTTACCTCACTGAATTATGGTTATTTATCTATTTGTTGTTATTTTCTCATTAGTATATGAACTCCTATTAAACAAAAATTATGTCTTTCATCTTTACATCATGTATCTAGAATAGGCACAGAGTGATGTTTACTAAAATGGCTGCCAGATGTTTGAATGTCTGTATAGATCCACAGATGCAGTGTTTATAAGTTTCATAGAATTCTAGTATATGAGAGAATAGAAAGTATCTTAACCCTGGTCTTTGCAACAAATTACAGTAGTCAATTGTTTAATAACTAGAATGTTTTAGACAAAAGATACACTATATTTACTTTATTTTCCTATGTGGCAAAACTTTCATTAAAAATACAGAGTCCAATGTAATATACATCTATATTTCTCCTAATCAAGTTGGTTCAGAGATTTATTAGCATCTATAAAAACATTATGAATAGTGTCAGTAATTAGGAAATCAACTACATTACTAATCAAGGTAGAGCACACATCCAAGATCTAGCATATTAGTGAAACAGTGGGATGGATGAGAAAATAGTGAAGAGGTTGAGACTATTAAATGAGAGTCAATTTGAGTAGAAAAATAACCAAATAAGAGTTTCAGGTAAGCATTTAGGAAGACAGGAAAATAATTTTCAGATTCAAACATTTTAGGTTATGCTTCTCATATAGTTTCTTTAATTTCTTCAAACCTGGAGTTAAGACATTTCTTAAATACACAGTGTATTACAAGAGCCAAAAGAGCAATGCTGGATATGAACTGTCAGTTTTGCTAATGGTTTATATGGTTACAAGTAATTTTTAATTAGTTTCTATTTTTACTTATGAATACAATGTAACAATATTTATATCATATTTAGAAGAAACAATTTTGAGCCTTAAAATCAATTGAATTAAAAATTGATTCTTAGAACTCTCACTTTTTACCTAAATATACTTCTCTCTTCCTTGCCCCTAGACTCTTAGCTATGTTAGGGCTTCCATTTTTATGCCTTAATAAAGTTAATTACTGTGTCATGTTATACCCAGCACACTTATAACTACACTTATACAAACCTGTGTCTCTCTTAAGGATTATAAATGTCACTGGGACAAGGGACTTATCTACCTTTTAGTTTCATGTAAGACACATACTATAACTATTTGTTTTCATATAACTAAATAGTGACCATATTGAGGACATGGAATAATCCAAAGTTTAAATACAATTCAGAAACAATTTACAAATAGTTTATGCTCTAAAGCAAGTGATTAAGGCATACACAAACAGAACATGGATGCTAGGCTGGTATAAAGACTAATGTTCTACTAAAGGTAGAAAAATAATAATTTCAGAGCACAGAAAAAATTAATTTTTCTTGGAAGATGTTTAAATGGGGCATTTTAGTGGATTCAAAGAGCAGAATTTCAACAGGCAAAGTGTGTAACAATTTTCCAAGGTAGAAGTATTATAAGAGGTGAAGGATCAACCACATCCTCTATGATTAAACATTGGATTTAGCATTTCAACATGGGACAAATGGGAGTTGAGGTTGCAGAAGAAGCATCTTGAAGGTCCATGTAAGATTTTAAAGTATAATGAATAGCAAGCTAAACAATATATTCTTGTTTCCTTCATTTGTCGGCAACCAAAACTTGTTTTTTCCTTTTTAATAGGTTAGGGAGTTGGGAGGGCTGTGGGAACATTAATCAGAGATACATATTTGGGTGATAAATAGCAACTAAATATTCCTTTACCTATTTTGCTTCTAAAGCTATTTATCTTTATTTTTATTAAAAGAATAAGGCTTTCCTCTTTTATGTCTTATTCAATTTTTTTATCATGTGATGTTCAGATACAAAAAACATAAAGTTAATATTTACTAAGAAAATGGTGTATATTCAATATTAAATACTTGAATGCTTCAATATTAAAATTCTAGTTAAATTTCATTCTCTGTCTTTGAACAACACAGCTTAAGAAAGCTACACAGAATTTTGTTTATGCCATAGTAATATTACTATAGCATATTTATATAATGATTTTTTTAAGTTCTCACAAATATGACTATATGATTTCAGTTTCTTCCCTTAGAATTTTCTTAGACTCTTTTTTTTTTTTTTACTTTTCTCTTAAGATGTTTTATTTTACTTTTTTTATATTTTAGAGATGGCTGAGTCAGAGATGGTAAGGACTAAATGAACAAATTGTCAACTTTGATCAAAACTGGCGCTCAAGATGTTCTGCAGCATCCTTGTGTGCTGGTTATTGACACTTTGCTAGTTCCAAGTATTCTTATGTGAGTTTATGACTGGTGATAAACCTACTTAATGTGTACTGTAGCTATCACTTTTAATTACTTACACAGTGCAACATAAAAGTTTGAACTCTGAAACAAACATTAGAGATTTATTTTCACACAAGGGCAAGTATTTCAGTTCCAAACCCAAGGTGACTTGAAATATTGCATTGCGATATTGAATGTACATTTCCATGGTACACTTGAGAACATAAGTATGTTAATTCCTATAGAGCAGAGTCTGTGTGTGTTTTCACAATAGTCACATGAGGAAATAGCTGTTCATCATAATGTTAAAATTTAAAGTATTATTAAAATATTATTCTTTGTTTAAAAAGTATATTATTATGTACAGTATTATGTTTCTTACGAAATATATTACATATATAATCTCAAAAGAAGATAACACAATTCTAAAATGTGATTCTTTTTCAGGAAATAGATCGTAGATTAATTAAAATTCAAGTCATGGGATAACATCCATTTATTTTTCATGTGTGTTGGTCAAGGGAACTTAGTGATTTTACTTATTTCCTATTAAAGGCTAATAGAGAGATGATCTAGACAATTTTTCGACTATTGAGCTCATCTCACAGTTATTAATTGTATCATTATGGTGTACATATAAACAGAAATTTCACAATAATAGTTTGTTCTATAAATTTAAAAATAAACACAAAGAATATTTTAATAACATTTAATAGGGAAGGCCTTCAGGGGTCCTAAGCAGTAATTATGCTAACGAGCCTCTTAAAATTTCAAAGTAGTTGAAACAAACATGAATATTTGCATTATAGTATTTTTAACTCATGTTTAGTATCAAATCTTAAATTTCTCTAATTATAAGTATTTAATTATTCAATCATATATTCCTTGCTTATTGTTAAATAACACTAAATATTTTGCATGTGTCTGTGTGTGTGTGTGTGTGTGTGTAAAATTTGCCAAATAACAGAGCAGTTTTCCCAATGATTTCAACAAAGAGGAAATTCTTAAATACATTCATGAAATTGAATCATTTTTGTTAGATTAATTCTTCACTTGTCAGAATAATTCAGTGATTATCATCAAGTTTTTCCTCCAATCTGTCTCACCCAGACTGTTACAGTAGCCTCCTAATTGGTCTCCCTGCTTTTCTCTTTGCTCCTTCAGCCTATTCTCTATGAGCAGGCAAAGAGTTCCTTCTTACATGTAAATATGTTCATTCCAATTCCCTGCTCAAACCCTTCAATGAATTTCCAGCCATCTTAAGACCAAAGACCATAACTCTGCTTCCAGCATCCAATATGATCTGGCCACTGGTTCTTTCTCTGACCTCATCATCTGTCAACTTGAGCCACTGGCTCACCATGCCCCAGATGTGGCCTGTTTCTTGTTCCTCTGTCATACCAAGAGTGCATAGATTTTGAGAATGTTCACTCGATTCTTTCTTCATATATTTACCAAAATCGTTCTCTCACTTACAAAGTTCAGCCCAAATATAACTTAATCAAAAGACTTACTGACCACCCTAAATCAAATTTTACTTCCACTTTATGACAACAATTTTTGGCAAAGAGTAGACATTCAATAAAACAAATTGAATGAAGTAGTGCTTATTATCATGTGAATAAGCTAGATAATAGGTTCATGAGCCTTCAATATTTGCCCTCTAGTCTTGTCTGTGTGTTTGAAAAAAATAATGCACTTAAAAAATATATAGATACCAAATTAATGTAGAGTTGTAAGAAAGTTAAGAAAGATACATTTAGGAAATAGTTCAGAAAATAATTTTAGGAATTTACCACATCACAATGTCCAGCATAGATGAGTTACTAATAAATATTTTTCAGAAGGATACAGGCATGAATTGAACTTTATTTATTTATGAGGTGAATAGTAAATGTACACATGAATAGATGGATGAATGAGGAAGAAAAGGAAGAAAGTGAGGAAAAACTTGATGTTTGAACAGTTGTGTTTTATTTGTGTCCTATTGGTGAGGGAGGAATTGCTGCCCTAGGTTATAGAGATGGCCATAAACACATCACCCAAAATTGGACACATGAGATCGACAGCTGCTTATTAGTCACATATGCTCACAGCCAGTGGGCAGGACACTGTGCCACATAGGGCCACATGGGGGTTTCACTCTAGCACAGATGGAACAAGCAGAGCATGTGGGAAGCAGACTTTGAAGTAATAAGAGGGAGGATGTGATTGAGTTATTTGTATAATTCTGGGAGTTGGAAGGTAACCGAAATCTGACACTAAGGACTAAGTAGTCAATGTGCCTGGGCCCTGATGTAGAGGAGGGTTATTTGACAAGGGATCTTATCCACAAAAGAATAGAAGGAGAGGAACGTGTGGTGAGGCCCTTAATTATCTCCAAATTTTACCATATTTTCAAGGCAACATATAATATTTAATCTTATTTTCAGGCTCTGCACCACAAGATGTCTATGCAAAAGAGAAGCAGGAGAGAACACTGACTCAGGTTTCTGAAGTGGAAGTTAGTGAGGGTATTAAATCAGAGTGATTAAATAGAAGAAGTTGTGGAATATGATATGTCAATTGAACAGTTGACATTGTGATGTTGTTGACTTTTGGTTTTGTTCAAGCTCTAAAGATTTAAGAGTTTTTCACTAGAATATTTAGTTCCATCATGCATACTAAATGTTGATAGTATAAATAAATGGTAGAGTTCACGATAATCATGATTACATGCACATTTTTAGAACATAAAGAGTAGAATTCAAGTAACATGCTGGTACACCTACTAATAGGCAGAAATTGTTATGCATATCTTTTTGGAATAAAAAACCCTGCAAGGGGGGCATTATTTTCTGGATAAAAACATAGATATTCGAGCCATCTAAATAATCAAGCCAGGATTCTGACAAAATTCTATCATTTACCAAATCCAGCACTTTCTCCACAAAACCACAGTTCCCATTGCAGGTGCACTTTAAATACATGCAATATTTAACCAAGAAAAGTTATCAATAATTTTTTGAGTACAAACTAAATCTTCCAAATATCAGGATAATGAGTATATATGATTGTGGAAAGAAATGTTCGATTGTATATTTACTTTCTTCAATGAAATGAGCTAAAAGCTATGATTGGGGTAGATACAGGAGTGGGCTGGGGAGGCAATTTAAGAACCTATGTCAGACATTCTAATAGGGACTATATTATTTTTGCTTAAGTATACGTTATGAAAATTTAAACATATAACATTCATGCAAATATAAAATGAGCAAGTGCCTAAATTTTCATCTGATTAATTAATGAAGGAATTAGAGATAAGTTCAAACTAGTTCAATGAGTGTCTGAGGAGGTAAGTCTTCATAGGTAATTTAATAAAGGAATGTTAAGCTAAGATTGTGAGTTAGACACAAAATTGACTAGCATCTTAAAGGGGAATAAATGTAACTTTTAGAGTTATCTTTTTCTCAAGACAAATCGAAAAATGACCCAATCAGTAGAAAGCCAAGGAGAGATGTGAGCCCTATACCTCACTGGAAAAACCCTCAGTAATCTCTTTTACCAATTTCCAAGTTTAGTTCATTTATTCTGACACTTTTGATCTTTACAAAAAGCATATGAGATGAATATACTTGAATATATTTCTCTGTATTTTACATATGAAAAAATAAAGCTCAAAAATGTCTAAGTAATCAGACAAAAGTCAGAGTAAATGAGTAGAAAATATTGGATATTAATGACCTTCTGTCAACTCTATTTATAAATTTATCTTCCTTCAATTATAACAAATTTCTGCTTAAACCATCCCCAAAACTTGGACAATCACTAAGCAGAGATACATGAGAAGAAAAGCAACCTTAGATTGGTAGTTGGTTCTGTAACAAATATGTATATGGAGTGAGATTTTATATATAAATCTTCAACAAAATATCTAAGACCTACTACACGTCCCTTATTCTCATTGTACATTAATAAAAAAATACTACAAGCTCCCAACCAATAATTTACCCTCCTTCATGCATCTATCTATGTATACACTCTTCTTTCACTCCAGATGCTGTGGGAGAACTGCCCCCTGTTTCAAGTGAAGCCCAACCATTTCACCTGTGACCTGGAGCCCATCCTTTGTTACCTCCTCAAAGGCATTGATGCAGAAATTCTACCTACTTTCTTTTGCATGTTCAGTTTCTCCTCTTCTTCTTTTATTCCCATTGCATACAAACATGATGTCATATCATTCTCTTTCTTTCTTAAAATAAAATTTATTTATCTAACTTTATATCCCATTATGAATTTGTTTCTCTTCTTCCCTTGAGAGAAAATACTCTATGAAAATAATGTCTTTGCAGCATGCTCCAAATTCTTTTCTAGTTTTTTATCTTGAATCCAATCTAGTGAGACTTTCATCTCCTCTTCCCTGAAATTGCCCTTGCCAAAGTTACAAATAATGTTTAAATTGTGAAATCCACAATCCATTTCTCAGTTTTCATCTTATCTGAAACACTGCGACCAGCTTGGCTTTCAGGCCACAGCATTCCTCTTGTTCACCTTCAATATCACTTGCCTCTCCTCTTAGTTTCTTTTGCTAATTCCTCCTATCTCTGACTTGTTAATTTAGGAGGGCTGGAGAGATCTTTCTTACAATTACATTGATAAACTGATTTAAATTTATATTTCCAGACCAAATGTTTGCCTTCATCTCCAGTCTTATCTATCCACCTGCCTACTCAAGGTCTCCAATCCTGTGTCAAACTAGCATCCGAACCACGGCAAATCCAAAATGGAGCTCCAAATCTTCAATTTACTGTCTTCCTTGTCATTATACCCATCTCGATTGATAGCAATCCTACTCCTTTAGTGGTTCAGCCAAAATAATTTGTCATCCTTGACTTTTCTCTTTCTCTCTCATAATTTGTACTTAATGTATCATCAAACCTTTTTGGTTCTATCTTCAAAATGTATCCAAAATCCAACCATACTTTGTCATTTTCGGTACTAGAATCTTGCCCAGGTTATCATCACATTCCCACTAGATTATTCAACACCATCTTAAATTGTCTCCTTGCTTCAATTTCTCTTCTTCTTTAATTTATTCTGTAGAGAGGCAACCAGAGAAGCTTTTCCATACATAAACTGTCATTTCTTTGTTCAAAGTCCTTGATTGAATTTTTATGTCACTCTTAGTCTTTACAATAGTTGACAAGACCTTGCGGTGACTAACCTTTCATAATCTCTGGCCTCTTTTCTACCTCTGACTTGCTCTGTTTTTCTACCATATCAGTCTGCTGGTTTCTACTGGGAAATTGCAGGAATTAACCAGACTCAAGATATTAGTACTTGATCCTGTCTTTAATAAAGTTCTATTTCCCCATTTATCTACATGGCTCATTCTCACACTTATCTTGCAAATTTATTCACATATTAGCTCTTATTGGAGAGGCCTTTCCTGACAACAGCATTTTAAAAAGCAACATTCCAACTTTCTATACTCTTTCCTGGTTTATTTTTTTCTCCTTTAATCGCCATTCACATCTTATACATTTTAATCAATATGTTTTATATATGTCTCCCTTATGTGCATATAAAATGTCTATGTGTAGAAATTTTGTCCTTTATTTTTGACTTTCCCATCTCAACCTCATAGAGGAGTGCCTGAGTGCTTAGCTTATCATAGGCATTCAATACGCATTTTTGCACTAAGTTAATGAACAATGAATAGCATTTGAATCAATAGTTAATAGATGCATCTTAAATAATTTTCTGTATTTTCTTGTCCCTCTTTTTCAAGCCAAATCAACTGCAGGGGAGGAAGAAATAGTCCTCTACGCTTCTAGGTTCTTCTGGCTGGTCTAAAAATTAAATTGACATAAAACAGAATAATAGGAGAAAATCAAACAAGATTAATAATATGTATCCATGAGAGAAATACAGGAAAACTGAATAACTTGCCAAAATGAGCAAAGCTACCACCTTAAATACTATCTTTAGCTAAACAGAAAGGAAGACGTTGGGGGTGGTTATTTGGGACTTCAAAGGGGAGGAAGGCAATTCTCACGGAGATGGAAAAGCAAATGTTTGGTAAGCAAATGTTTTCCATGCCTTGCAGTGACAATGGGACATGGAGAGGACTTTGAAGAAATGGGCCCTACCAGGTTCCTCCCCGTCTACCACACCTAGTTCATATTATAGTCTAGTTGTCTATGGAACTAGCTCCTTCCTAGAACTGGTCTTTTATCTTAAATTCTTTTAGGCAGTTAGAGGGAAGGTCAAAGTTTCTTCCTGAATCTTTTGTTCTTAAAAACAATCAATCCAAAGTGACATATTTTGAAGGTAGCAAATTCTGCTTCTCTACACAAACTTTCTATGATTCACTGATTTGAGATGCTGTTCTAGCTTTCCAAGATCAAGATGACAGTGGATGTAAAAAAAGATATATATCTAACCCCCTACTGAACATTACTTTCGTTTTTTTCTCAGTGACATTTACATGCATAACAATTCTTCAGTGACATGAATCTAAAGGAATTATTCTCTAATAATGTAATTTAAAATACTATAACATGTTGCCTAGGAGATCAACAGTACTGAAAAAGTAGCAGAACCTACTGTAGATTGTAAAGTCCTTTTTCTTTTAAGAAACCTGCTTAGGAAGACAGATCATATGGATTTTTTAATATGATCTATGATACCTATGGATTGGGTGATATAAAGAATATCTCTGTGGGTCAGTCCCAGTGGCCTAGTGGTTAAGTTTGGTGTACTCTACTTTGGTGGTCCAGGTCTGGTTGCTGGGTGTGGACCTATACCACTCATCTATCAGTGGTATGCTGTGATGGTGGCCCACATACAAAATAGAGGAAGATTGGCAACAGATGTTAGCTCAGGGCAAGTCTTCCTCAGCAAACAAAACAAAACAAAACAAAAACCTTCTGGATCTAGAGTTACTTGGGCTCTTCTACACCTAATTTAGTATAAACAGACAAACAAGCAAAAAATAAAAGCACCATTATTCTACTGAACGTCAGCCCATACCAATGTAACGGATAAGGGGATGAGAATTTTCCAGGATTGTGGATAAAGAGCAAAGAGAAGTTGAAAGTGAGAAGTTTGATAACTGGAGAAGAGAAGGACTGCACAGATTTCCTTAGGGGAGACATAAGGATAACAAATCAGATAATGAAATAAAAGGTGATAATATACACAAAATCCAACTTTCCCATTTTTCCTGGAACTTATTTTATCTCTTGCTCATTTCTGTTATACATACTCACACATTAATGAAGATAATACAAGTGATGAAAATATGCTATCAGATGCCATATGATGATGATGCGTCTGTCTGAGAAGAAATCTATTCCTCAGTTCTATAGTTATAATGAAGTTTATTCTCAGGATTTACATGTTCATAGAGTGAGCAAAGCTTCAGGACTCTGACTATAGTCACCAACTTCCTCCCATTTGAAAGAAGTCATACACAGAATGGAAGAAAGAGATCTTGTCAATCCCCTCTGGCCACTGCTCTCCAACTACCATCCTACTCATTCCTGTTGTTTTTTTTTTTTTCAATTTTAAATATAACATGTCAAATGACAACTGTAATACTATGCATATCCAAGTCTAAGGGTTATAGGTCTGAATGCTTAAATTTTACGCATAGTTATAGGCATATATCTGTGGGATTTACCTCCTTCAAACTCTTTGCACAATACGTACATTGCACTGACAATGTCAGAAGAATCAACAAGATGATGAGATGCAATCAGTGGGAAAACGTTGAACATATTACAATTATTTTATTTTATTGTCCCTAAAAAGATGAAAATTAATTGAATATTGACAGTCAGAATATCCCAAACTATAGACTTTTCATTATTTGCCATTAACTAGCGCATTGTAAATTCTCTAGCTATGAAAGGTATTATGTGAATCTATGGCACCAATCCCAGAGGAAATTTTTCTGTCATTTAATCATCTTAAATTTTAACATGGGGTATGATATGATAGAGAGTTCATCCAAACTATGTAGATTGGGAGGCTTTCCACATTACAATGTCTTTTAATATTTCCCTAGAAGGAAGAACTTAATGTTCTTTTCTCTTTCTTCTGTTTTCGTTTTTTAACACAGCTCATCTTCAACAGAGTTTTTTATGGTTGAATGAATATACTTGGAAAAGCATAATTGGCCTTTGGGGTTTACATGGTCAATACCACTGTTTTAATTAGCAAATTATAATATTGCATACATTAAATAGTTGCCACAAAGACTACTGATAACTGAGCATTATAACCATTCTTGAATTCTTCAATGTCCCAATTCTTAAGCGCACAGACAGAAAACTTTGTGATGAGTTAGAACCTTAATATTCAAAGTATGTGCTGCATTAGTTTCTTTACAAGTATGTTTTGTATTAATAGTATCTATCATATTAGTTTCCTCTTGCTGCTGCAACAAATTACATTAAACTTAGAGGCTTAAAACACAAATTTTTATCTTGCAGTTCTGGAGGTCGAAAGTCAGAAGTGGTCTCACTGGGCTAAAATCAACTTTTTAGTAGGGATATCTTCCTTTCCAGAGGCTCTAGAGAAGAGTCCATGTTCTTACCTTTTCCAGCTTCTAGAGGCTGCCCACATTTCTTGGCTCATGACCTCTTGCACCTTCAAAGTCAGCCATGACCAGCCCAGTCTTTCTTCTGATGTCCTCTGTTTCTTGTTCTGACTCTTCTACCTCCCTCTTCCCATTCGAGGACCTTTGTCATTACCTTGTGTCTATGTGGATAAATCCAGATAATCTCATTAATTTAAAGGTGGATGATTAGTAACTTGAATTCCACTTGTAGCCATAATTCTTCTTTGCCATGTAACACAATATATTCAACAGATTCCAGGGGTTAGGATGTAGACATCTCTGGGTGGGTCATTCTGCCTCCTGCATCTGCAGAGAGACAGGATAGGCATCAAATATGAGTTATCCAGAAATGCAGATTATCACACTCCACGTAAGTCCTACTCATTCAGAATCTCTGAGGGTGAGGTCCAGGATTGGATGTTTTACCAAGATCGCTAAGTCATTTTTAGTCAGACTAAAGTTTGGGAAATGATGGTTTAGGAGATGCCCTTATCAGGGGGTAGTGACTTTGTCCAATAAGAATTAACATCCTAAACTAAAAATATTGAAAGATATTAACTTCTGTATTTTAGATCATTTTCCAGCTCTTCCTTCCTTACCTTTGCATTACTGAACAGAGCCTACTACCAAATCTCTCAATAAGTTGCCGCCGCTATAGCCCTTTCTCTGCCCACCTTCCATTCCATGGTTTGTAAACATTTAATTTCTTTCCTCCCTCTGTTCTTACCCATTTCAGGGACATCACTGGTGCTATTACTACTCTCAAACCAAGATTACAGCATGCCAATGCTTCCAGGAAATAAACGATACCAGGGATTTCTAATCCAGAGTCTGGTTATTACTACTACCTGTCTGGATATTGGTTTTGTCATTTCAATTGCTACTGCCAGAGGGCTATAGTGCATTTTTATGAATTGCAGCTGGGCATATCAATTTTTCTCCCTGATGGAAATATCCGAGAAGCCAGATGAAATCATAATTCAAATTTTGTAAATGTTTATTTTAAAAAATCTCTTATAAGAATTCCACCATTTATTATACAAACAATGATTTATAAGATCATTACATCAAAGATTACAGTTTTAAATAAAACTGAAGAAATAAAATTGCCGCCTTTGCCACTTTCTCTCATGTTATCAGATATTTGCTATCTAATTAATTCCATTTTATGTAGCATTATTTTTCTTTGTCACTCAAGTAGAGACATTGATTTGAATCCTTTCTCAGAGATATATTGATTTGAATTATTTCCCAAAATAAATTGTTGTCTGTGAGACATTAGCCAAAATGTTTAGGATCTGCAGGAACCTAAGAAACCCTGCCTGTCTGTGAATTCCTTACTAAATGTAGGGCCAAGTAGTATTTCACACTGCTGCTTTTGCTGGCTGAAAGGGAGATACCCACGTTTTCATGAAAGTCCAGAGCATCAGATCTGGCTCAGCACTCTGAGTGCTGGTCTCTGTCACAGCCAGTGCTCACTGGATTCCCTACCTCTGCTATGAGACAGTTAGGTTGATGTGGGTCTGTATTAAGTGCTTTTTTTTTTTCTGCTTTTTCTCCCCAAATCACCCCCAGTACATAGTTGTATATTTTAGTAGTGGGTCCTTCCAGTTGTTGCATCTGGGATGCCGCCTCAACGTGGCCCGATGAGAGGTGCCATGTCCGCACCCAGGATCTGAACCAGCAAAACCCCAGGCCTCAACAGCTGAGCGTGGGAACTTAACCACTCAGCCACGGGGCTGGCCCTTTAAGTGCTTTTTATATCACTATTTTTCCCTCTCTGTTCCAGTCAGACCCCAACCTCCAAAACTAAGGGCACCTCTGCCCGATATGTTTTTATCGCTTTACTCATGCTAGTTGACACCATATTTCCTCTCACCAGTTCTATTTTTTTCCCCCCAGAAATTCAGCGTCTGAAATGTATTTTGAATGCTACAAAACACAGCATTCCATTGTTTAAACATGAACAATTGCTTTCTCATGCAGTGATCTTTAGGGGTTTAAAATATGTGCTTAATTTCAAAGAATTCAATGAAATATATTTTTAAAAATATGCTTCTTTCTCAGTGATAAGTGCACATTTCCTTAAAAATAAACATACTAAGAAAACATCATAGAAGGGAGTCATCTCATTTGAATAAGTCTATTTTGTGACATCTAACAGAAATCATACTACAGTTTTGTACTTCTCTGTCTTGTTTAGGGTATTCTGTGACAATAATGGGAACTCCATGGAAAATGGACAGTAATATCCAATCTTAAATTACCGTGGTAGGATAAAAAAAACTTAGAGAAATAAAAGTTCATTTATTATTTAATACCTTGTGATAAATATTTAGAAATAAAACAAACTAGAGAAAGAAAGCATGCCTTGATGCAAACTAATATATTATTGAGTTAATACATGAAGAAAATAATTTTTTTCACAAAGGATATCAGCATTAGTGGCCCAGAGTCAGTTCTCTTAAGCTTTTGCTTTCAAGCTATTAAAAATATGAATGAAAAGTTAATGCTTCAAAAGAAAATGAGAAAATTGTTTTTGTCCATTCTACATATTCATTCAAAATAAAGGGTTATTAACCGGTGTGCCTGGTGTGTGTGTGTGTGTGTGTGTGTGTGTGTGTGTGTGAACATGATAGTGCCATTCCCTACTAAAATGCATGATCGATGAGGGCAGGCATGATTCATTCTTGTTCTCAGTCTCACAATCAGAAAGAGTAACTGGAATATCTTTAACTAAAAAATAGGTAGCATTTTCTTCCATCTTACTTATAGAACTGTAATGAATAATCAGGATGCTAAAGTTGTATAACTATTCCCTGACCTAGAAAACCCTTAGGTAACCCGGTCTTTTATACTAGCAAGTCTAAGTTTCTGCCTGTTCCTTCCTTCCTCCACCCCAAAACCTGTCTATTCCAATTTTCTTTTAATTTACCTTTTATCTCTATATATTTTAATATGACAATTAGTGAGCCCATTGTAAATAGTTGTGACATTATAATTTAGGTTTAACTTGAATAATCACCAGTTGTTTATTTCTGATAATTGTGCCTGGTCTCTTTTCCAATAGATTCTCCCTCTACGTAGGAGCCTTGTTGCTTAAGTTTACACAGATAAAATAATATTTTATAATCACCATATGTGGAACACCAATGTTTTTTCTTATAGGTAAATTTTGTGATTGCATATTTTTAAGTATTTGGAAAGTATATCCTAAATTAAAGAACATGTCCTACTATTTCCTATGTCAGAAAAATCTATTGCATCATGGCTAGACATTTCAGGAGGAAAGTCAAAGTAATATATTTTGATGCTAGATTTTTGTGAAAGTAGATTGATATCTGTCAGGTTCAGTGTTATATCTCCATAATATAGAATAGTTGCTGGCACATGTTTGATCCTCCATAAACATTTGATAATTGAATGACTTTATTCGCCCATCAGCACATTATTTGGTGCAACATTTCAGGGCACTGCCACTGTCATGCAGAAGGAGGAGGAGCAGCAGGATGTGGCTGGGGAGAAGAGGCCAAATCCAAAAATCTGTTAGAGTAAGAGAGTTCTGGCAGATTCCATTGGTTGGCATATGAGAAATTAATTATATAGAACTGAATATGTCTGAAAGTATCAAGTGGGAATTGTTGAACCAGGCAGGCAAGAAATTCAGTTTGGAAAGGTCACAGGAGGTTAAACAATGACCTGTCTATGTATCTATCCCTCTGTTTTAGTCTCTCTGTGTATTTAGTTTGACCAAACATCACTGAGAGCATTTGGACAAGGGAAAAATAGTCATCAGAAAAATAAAATAAAATGAGATCATCTTCCAAATTATACATTTGGATCTGTCAAGTTACACAGTTAACTTATACTTTTAGGTAGCAAGAAAAAAAAAGTCACATAATGACTATGTATAGCAATGCCAGACTAGTTATAGAAATCAGTCCAACTATTAATTATATTGAGATTTTTTAATGAGATGTTTATATGGACATTAATAAAAAAGTAATAAAGATTGTAGTAACAATTACATTGACAACATTCTTCTGTTGAAAATAAGCCATCTTTTAGAGTTTTCTGTAACAAGCAATGGAAATGAAATACCAATCAAGTGCATTTCAGTAAAGGCATTTCCATTAGGGGTTAACAAAGATAGCCCACGTTCACAGGTTTTCATGATAATCTATTTTAATTCAAAAACACAAGGTGAAAATATATTAAAACAACATTTTCAAGACATTGGCAATCAGACAATGGAGGACCGTGATTTCTGAGAGATGGAAAACACAGGAGGTGAGGCCTGCAATTGCTCCAGCCTATTGCCCAGTGAGTACATCCAAATCACCAAGTGGGGAGAGGAAGGCAGTCAGAGTCTAACAGATTCCTTAAGTGAGGCGATGTAACAGAGAGTACAGAGAGACAAAGTATTTGAGTTTGCAAGGCAGAGTGCCAGAGAAGAGAGAAACGCAATAGAGAGAGAAATCTAAAGATCTATAGCAGGTCCTCCTTGAGTATTTAGCAGCATAGAGATTAATGCAGGCAAGTGAGGAAAGTGCCCTCGTCTGGGGGAAGAACCGCCCTTAAGAATTAGAGAGCATTTAGAAAAGCTCATGATTCCTGGGCATTAGGTAGAGTACCAGAAAGATCCAGCCTCAGTTGAGGTGAATAATCAGCCACAGCAGACTACAGCCTGTTCTGGTCCCACCTAACAAACTCTGAAAGTAAATCTCAAAAGAATTAGTTTCCAAGTAACTTTACATTTCAGAACAAAGCTCAACAGCACTTACAGGAATACGTAAATATCCTGCAACTAACAAGATGCAAAATTCATAATATCTGCCATCTAATCAAATCTTACCAGACATCCAAAAACAGCAGGAATATACAACCCATATGAGGATAAAAGCAAATAAACTGAAACAGACCAAGACTGAAACAGATGTTAAAATTGTTATAACCTTATTCCATATGTTCAAAAAGCTAGACAAAAAATTGAACATGTTCAGCATAGGTATGAAAGATAAAGCAAATCAAATTGCTAGAGAGGAAAACTATAATGTTGAGATGCAAAATATACTGGTTGAGATTAACAGCAGATTAGACATTGCAGAAGAAAAGATGGATTATCATGAAGATGGAACAATAGAAACTAATTCAAAATTAATCACAGAAAGGGGAATGGAAAATAGTGAACAGAGAATCGTTTAGCAGTGGAGTATCTTCAAATGGCCTAATATACATGTATAATTGAAGTCCCAAAAGCACAAGACAGAGAGGGGAGACAGAGAAAATATTTGAAGAAATAATGGCAAAAATTGTCTAAATTTGATAGAAAATATAAACTCACAGATCCAAGACTTTCAAAAAACCCCACACATGAGAAACATGAAGGAAACCACACCAAGGAGTATCATTGAGCTGCTAAACCAATTCCCGGATATTTTATACACAATTTTTATTAATAAACCCTATTAGGCTTCATTAATCAACCTTTCCAATCACAATATTTACAGTCCTCTGTTGATTATCCTCTTTGACAAGAAGTTTATGTACAAGTTTTTTTTCTTTATCTCGTTTGAGAGATTTTTCAACTGTTATTATTGTCTACTGTTTTATATAATGGTTACAGATCAAAGCTTTATAGAAGAAAACTGCATCTTTCCCTTTTATTTGTAGTTTCATGTTTTAGCTGGATTATTTGATTTTTCTGTCTGTGTTAGATCCATGTTATGCACTGTCTTAAATTATCTTGACCTCATTTATTCTAAATCAGTTTCCCAGTAGATGACCTATTCATTTCAGGGCTACCTGCTCCTTCTGTCTAAGGTCAACATTCCAAGTCTCCAGCTACTCCAGTCATAGGCAGCATCTGATGAAGCACCACGATGCATGGACTGGTATCTGGCTTCTCAGCAGCTGTAAGGGGAAAAGTGATATGACCCCAAATTCTAGGAGCAACTATTTTCTGAGTAAGAATCATTGACCAATGAGGGCAGGAGACGGAAGGGAGCTTCAAAAAAAAGTCTTCTCCTTCCTGTTGTCCAGAGAAAGAGTATGGGGCTTAGTGTTTCTCTCCTCCTGTCCAAGGACATCCTGCTGGGCTGAGGAGACATACTATCTACATCTCTTTGTGAAGCAGTGGTCCCCCAGATCACATTACTTCTTATGGCTTCCAATCCACTCAAGAATCAATTTCCTTTTTTCTGCATTTTCACAGCTTAAGTTTGCAACTCCCAGTAAAGCATTGCCATTTGGGCTGTGCTTCAGGACAAACAGAATGTAGTTTGGAGTTTTTAAAATAGTTTTTATTGTGTGTATGTGTCTCCCATCTCTGATTATTTTAGATACATATACTATTTCACACCTTTTGCGTCTTTACAAGTATTAAAATCTTATATCAAAATGCGGTATTTTTCAAAGTGCAGAGATAATATATACTTCTTTCAAAATTTTTAAAAATGAGAAAAAAGAAAAGGAGAAAATAAAACTCACTGTCAAATATTGTTAAATTTTTAGTATAATTCTTTCCAGTCATTTTCCTGTACATATGTGTGTTTGTTAAATGAAAATGTATTTCCTGACAAAACTTGGATCTTGGATTATTCAATTATGTGCCTTATTTTTCTAACAATATATAGTAATTATTATTACATACTGTTAAAAAGCCTTTTAATACATGATTTAAAATTTTATTTATTTTATAAAGTGAAAAATGTTCTTAATTAGTCATAATGTTGAATGTCAGATTTCTTTCTTTCTTTCTTTTTTTTTTTTTTTGCACAAAGCAGTGCCAGACAAAAATATACATTTTTGTCACATTTCTCATTAGGAAAATTTCTCTAAAATTGGCTTACATGGTCAAAAATTAAATGTTGTGTATATTCTTCAAACTCTTAATACATGTAGTAAAGCATATTTTTTAAAGTATTTTCAATTTATATGTGAACATTCTATCTTATATACATATAAGAAATGAGTATATACTTAGATTCATTATATATTTTTACCATGATTATTTATTGATGTACTGTAGCCTACTGTTTCCGATTTGAAAGATTATTTTTGATATTTACCAATACTCTCAGTCTTATGTGTTTCCATAAATTTTAAATAAAATAAAGACAATAATTTATGAGAGAAATTCATAACATACTAAATAAATTCTAGTAATAATGTTTGACTTTGAGACAACTCCACATCTCTGTAAAGACTTTACACAAAGCTCACAAATTCTCACAACAATCCTATAAAAGGTATCAATACTGGGGAAAATGAGACATCAAATAGTAAGTAAATATGGAGAGTTAGGACAACTGAATGTTCTGATTCATTGATCAAGTCCACGTATTAAATAATCTCAGAGTCTTATTCTTTCAAACATGAGTTATAAATGTAATTACCTTTAAGTATGAAAACATGTGAAAGTAATCTGGAAGCACAGAGATTAAACAGTTTGCTATCTCATGGTTTATCAGAGCCCTTGCTTTTATACCTGAAGCTGCTATTCCATCAGTTTTGATAATTGTATTCATTCTATTCCTCATTATAGTATGTAATTATGGAGATGTGGTCTCATTTATATTTTCATTGTTAAAACAACTGTAGTAATTTTGTTGTGGAAAATACATTCCATCATGCTGGCAAGGAAAAAATAATCAAGTCCACACGTATTTTTGCCCTCTTAACTCACATATTAGCATAAGATAGCCAGTAAAAAGCATACATCTTTAGAGGAGTTGTGGCTCAATTTTCACATTTTTAATTGATGTTTTAATATATTCAAAGGAGAACACCATGACCAAGCTATTAGAGGCAGGCTAGCTCCCAGCTCACAATAGTCAGCTGTTGCTTTTTTCTTTCTCGTTTATGCAAACACAAAAACAAGCAACACCTATCTGCTGTTTGAAGTCAGGGACATGGTTATCCTCTCCGGAGGAGTGGTGATAGTAAATAAGAGGGCTTCTGGAGTGCTGGTAAAGTTCTGTATCTTGATCTGGATGCTTATGCAGGTGTAGTCAACTTATAAAAATTCATCAGCTATGGGGCTGGCCCCGTGGCCGAGTGGTTAAGCTCGCGCGCTCCGCTGCAGGCGGCCCAGTGTTTCGTTGGTTCGAATCCTGGGCGCGGACATGGCACTGCTCATCAAGCCACGCTGAGGCGGCATCCCACATGCCACAACTAGAAGGACCCACAACGAAGAATATACAACTGTACTTTGGGGAGAAAAAGGAAAAAAATAAAATCTTCAAAAAAAAAATTCATCAGCTATATACTTACACTTTTCTATATGTATATTTGTATTTCAAAAATGTTAAAAATGACACGCTTTGCCTCAGGGCATTTTGCAGTACTTGTAATGTTTGCATAAAATAGCCTATGCTCCCACAAGCTGCCATAAGATGCTCATAATGAGAGTTTGTCAAAATGGAGATCAGAAGGCTGATTTGGTAATATCTGCAAATTTTTTGCTTCCTTTCAAGAATCTATACAAAATCTTACTGCTCTCCATTATAATTATGTTTCTACGCAGTACTAGTAAGTTTTAGTCCATGCTAGAACACCACTAATTGTCTCCATCACAAGGTTAACACATTGTTCTATTTCTCTCTCTTGGCCTTGTTAAAATGGTAGTATGCAAAGCTTCAGTTAACTGCCAATTTATCTTTTTTAAAAGATTTGCACCTGAGCTAACATCTGTTGCCAATCACCTATTTTTTTAACTTTCCTTGTTTTCCCCAAAGCCCCCCAGGACATAGTTGTATATCCTAGATGTGAGAGCCTCTGGTTGTGCTAGGTGGGATGCCGCCTCAGTATGGCCTAATGAGTGGTGCCATGTCTGCACCCAGGATCCCAACTGGTCAAATCCTGGGTCACAGAAGCAGAGAACGCAAACTTAACCACTCGGCCTCAAGGCCAGCCCCCTGCCAATTTCTCTTCCACATCAGCAGTACCTGTGTTCGTGAAGAAGGTTGCTTTGAAGCACAGAGCAGACCGTGTAATGGTACTCGTGCTTCATAATATCTGGGTAGTTTCTGTTTATTTGTTTTACCTATATTTAAACAAATAATTGAGAAAGTAATCCAAGTAAATCTGTCTTTCATCTAAATTCACCAATGGTTGATATTTTGTCACATATGCTCCGCCTATGTATCCGTCTGTCTATCCATTTTATCCCTAAATACATAGAGAAATGATATTATTATTACTATTATTATTATCATCTCATTTGCAAATATTTCCATGAACTTAAGATAAGACCTTTCCTAGGGTTGAAGTCATTCTTTACAAAACCACAATAAATTTAGCAGTCATCTCATATGACATAGATACAATACTATTTTCTAATTTACAATCCATTCTCAAATTTTGCTACTTATCATGACTATATGCTTTAGAGTATTTTTCCCTATCTAGCATACAATCTAGGATTACTCATTTTGTTTAGTTGTTAGGTCTATTTGGTCTTCTTTAAACTACAGAAGTTCTCAAGCCTTTCTTTTTCTCTCATGAAGTGGACACTTCTGAAGAGTACAGAGCAATTTATTTGGTAGAAAGCCCATCAATTTCAGATCACTTCCTCATAACTGGATATAGATTTTGCATTTCTGGAAAATTTTGCATAAGTGATACAATATCGTTATCTGTACATATTTTGAGGAGGTATTCAATCAAATTATTTTAGGATTGTTTTTCTATTCTGGAAAAAATGCCATTGGTATTTTGATAAGAATTTGATAGAGATGGCCCCCAAGAAGATCCCTTCCCCTAATCTCTGGGACAGTGGATATGTTTGCTTACATGATAAAGGAGTTTGCTGATGTAATAAAGATTATTCATCAGTGACCTTAAAATAGGGAGATTATCCTGGTGGGAACACTATAATCACATGAGCCTTTAATAGTGGAGGCAGAAAAGGGAGCAGGAGTCAGAAGAGAATATCAGGGAGGTATAAATTATGAGAAAGTCACATGACCAGGAATGTGGACAACGTCTAGGAGCTGACATCAGACAGTGAGAAATGAAATAGAGATTCAACTGACAGCCAGAAAGGAATTAGGGATCTCTATCCTGCAACTAGGAGAATGAGATTCTGCCACAAAACAAATACCACTGGAAATAGATTGTGCCCCAGAGGCTCCAGAAGAAAGCCTAGGCTCATCAAAGTCTTGATTTGACCTTGTAATACCCTAAGCCAAGCAGAATTACCTAGACTTTTGACCTACAGCACTGTGACAAAATAAATGGATGTTATTTTATGCCACTAAATTTGTGGTGCTTTATTTTGCAGAAATAGAAAACAAATACAGATAGTTTTGTTTATTTCTGAGTATAGAATTAGAAATAAAAGTTCCTTCTCTTTATTGGTGGTTTAAATTACCTTGGGCACTATTATATTCTCCAGTCACAAGATCACTTTGTCACAAATTCTACTTGAAAGAGTAGTTTGTGCACTCAAGCCAGAGCATATTTTGGCTTTATTAAAGCTGTTCTACTGTCCCCTAACTAATTTTGTGGAAATCTTACCATGCATACTTCCAATGCCTCCATATTTGGGGTCACAATGGGATAGAACTGACATTTTTGGTAATCCTCATTTTCATCTGAATGTGGTTGTGTTTTTCTCAGCTCTGTTGGATTTTACTGTCAAAATCTTTATTCTTTAGATGTCATCCAATTCTCCTCACTATTTGTATGTACTAGTGGCATACCACCTGCTTTTCTAAACTGTTGCATTTAAATTTAATTTTATTTAATTTTTTATAAGATTTATTCCATAATTTAAAATCTTGACCATCCGAGAGGTAATTATTTGTGTTCAATCAGCCATTTAGAACTCAAAATCCTATGCATGTATTTTTTTAATTTCCTAATTATTTTCAGATATCTGCAACAATTTAGTAGAGGAGATGGGTTTCCCAGAATTCAGAAATTGAAATTAAATTTATATAGTTTCTAATAAACTATGATATAACATAGGCATACTATTGCATAACTGGATAGCAATAACAGCAAAAAATGATTATTTTCAATGCTATTTATTAAAAACAAAGTCTGTTACCTTTAAAACTATGTTTACATATTTAAAAAATATGAGACCAATAATGCTCTTGCATGACTGTGTATAAATATTTTTTTCATTTTGCGTTTTGACATATTGTTTTTTGATTTAGTTCTTAGAAATAATGCAATATAGTAATGGTTTTTATTTACCATTGATATGTTTTAAATATTTTTTATATATCTGTTTATACTCAAAGTAATCTTTTAGAAATTCATGTGGCTCTTTTTTTCCTAGAGGCTGAAATGTAAGACATTTTTATCTTTAGTGGTAAATAGATCTGACAACATGTTAGCCAAAAGTCAACAAGATTAATAATATCTGTTAAAGGAAAATTAAAAACATTCTTTTCCATCTAAAAAGGAAAAGTAAATTACTGCAACAAATACACTAATGCAGTTAATCCATTACATTTATAGATTCCATTATGTAAATTCATTAGATTTTTATCCACCATCATTTGTTCAGAATAATACAATCTTACAAGCTATAAATCGAAGCTTGCTAATAGATTCAGATATGTTTATATTTTTTAAGCACTGAGGAGTAGAAATGCAAATACTATTGGACCACAAGTGACTCAGATCATCCATCCATGAATGAAGACAAAAAATTAATCGAAACAATACAATGATGATCAGGTATAAATAAACATTGAAACATTGTTTCAAAGGAAATCTCTCATCTAGTAGAATTTGCACTCAATGTCAATGGGAAATGTTTGATAATAGTTTACTATGTTATTCACTCAGCCTATTAGATCCCTAGATTTGTGTGAATGTTGGTAGTCTTGGTTCAAATGAAAATTCTTCTGGTTGCCTCCTGACAAATATTTTCTCCTTATTTGTTTTTGTTTTCCAGAATTAATATTTAAGATAATTACAAAGTTTGTAAAAGTGGTTAAAGATGAGAGAAAGGAAACACCATTATTTATTTTCATGCTTCAATCAGATCTCACCAGCTCAATGACTGATGTCTCCTATTATCCTTGTTGTAATCCTTGCCTGTGTGCTAACATTTAATGTAGTCTCCAGATCCTTAAGCCCTTATTCTGGGAACCTTTTTATTTATATCAAAGAAGTAGTATTGATGTAACAGGTCAATATGATAGTTTAATATTCAGGATTATTGATAAGTAGATGTTATATACAGGTTTTCCCCGCTATCTGAATGTTTGCTGTAGGCCACTTGGCTTTTACGAAAGACCTGCTTTAGTACCGTAGTCCTCCCTTACCAGCAATTTCACTTTCTGCAGTTTTATTCATTCCCAGTCACCTGCGGTTTGAAAATATTAAATGGAAAATTCCAGAAATAAACAATTCATAAGTTTCAAATTGCACACCATTCTGCGTAGCATGATGAAATCTTGTGCCATCCTGCTGTGTCCCGCTTGGGACATGAATCATCTCTTTGTCCAGCGTACCCACGCTGTGTATGCTACTCGCCCATTAGTCGCTTACTAGCCATCTGGGTTATCAGATCGACTGTCATGATCTCGCAGTGCTTGTGTTCAAGTTATACTTATTTTACTTAATAATGGTGCCAAGTGCAAGAGTAGCGATGCTGGCCATTCCGATATGCTGAAGAGAAGCCGTGAAATGCTTCCTTTAAGTGAAAAGGTTGCTAAGATCCATGGCAGCTTTCATTAGAGTATATTGTTATAATTGTTCTATTTTATTATTGATTATTGTTGTTAATCTCTGACTGTGCCTAATTTACAGATTAAACTTTATCGTATGTATGTATAGAAAAAAACACAATACAAATAGAGTTCAGTGCTGTCCGAATTTTCAGGTATTCACTGGGTACTTATCCCCAGGAGATAATGGGGGACTGTTCCTGCTAACCAAGAGAAATCCGAAGAGGATTTTCACTTTTGCAAAAAGCATAAATAGCCCTCAGCATTTGTTCTGCAGTGAGCCTGTTATAGAGGCTAAGCAATAAAGCCTACTGCTGTATTTCAAGCCTTTTACATCGGCCACGTCAGCTACAGCAGATGATGAACCTGGACTTTTGACATCGAGGCAGGCAGATAAAGAAGGTATAGACATTAGTGACTTTCCTGCCCCGATGGATTCAGATGAGGATGAGATGATAACAGATGACCCTCTTCCTCTCTCTCCTACACCCCAGTGTCCTATACCTACCATCACCCCGACCTCTGATGGCTCAGTCTAACACACCGTCACCAGCACCACACCTCAGCCTTCCAGTGTCCTCACTGTCTTCCCAATTCTGGTAAGTGACTCTATACCGTGCATACATTATTTCTACTTTCTATAGGCTCTGTGTTTATCATATCATTTCTGCTTTTTCTATATGTTAGTGTTATTTTAGCTTTTGCACCTTATTTGGTACAATTTGATAGGTTATTTTTTGGGTCTGGGAATGCTCAAAAATGTTTTCCATATAAATTAATGATAATTACTTCTTTGCTTTACACCATTTCCACTTACAAAGGTTTCATAGGAACACTCTACTTTTGAATAGTGGGGGACACCTGCATTTCTTTTTCTTTCTTTATTTTTTTGGGGGGAAGATTAGCCCTGAGCTAACATTCACCACCAATGCTCCTCTTTTTTTGCTGAGGAGGATTGGCCCTGAGCTAACATCCATGCCCATCTTCCTCTACTTTATATGTTGGACACCTGCCACAGCATAGCTTGATGAGTGGTGCATAGGTCTGCACCCAGTATCCAAACTGGTGAACCCGAGGCCGCCAAAGTGGAGCATGCAAGCTTTACCACTGCAACACCAGGCCAGCCCCATGCATTTCTTTTTAATGAGCATATATCCTCATTTGAAATTTTCACTATAATCTGGAAGTATTTCTCAAATTGTTTAGAGGAATATGAATCAGAAGAAGTAAACTATAAAATATTTCTATTTTATAATACTCAATAAATAATTTTTGGTGAGGGGCTTAGAGTGGGATACGAGCATAATTGTCCTAAGGGATATTTCAATTAAATCATAATACCACATATATAGTTCCATTTGAATCAATGACATAATAGTAGTTTTTTTTTTTGGCACTCTAAACATGCTAGAGTAAGCATAAACTCGAAATAAAAGTTGCTTCTTTCTTTTGAAGTTGATTATCTTGAATAACGAAAGTTCATATTATATTACTGCCACCTGGAAATTTTCAGTGTGCATTGAGTGAACACCCAAACGAGCTCATCTCCCTTTTAACTAGGTGACAAAAGAAAACAGATGTCATTATTTCATTTAAAAAGGAAATCTTTCAATGACTGGTAGAAGTTGTAAATATCATCTAAATTAGCAACAGGCTAGAAACTGAATATATGTACAATTTGACCTTTAGTTTTCTCATTTGTTAAAAAGATACATTAACTAGATAATTAAGAGTAGAAATGCAAATATTGCTTAAAGGAACATTTTAACGAATAAAAATACGCCTATGTTAAATAAACCTAAATGAATATATATCCACTGTATTCACTGTATTAAAATTGCAGACCCACTCTTACAAAGGTTTCTTCCTGTCCACATGCAGTTACTGCAACCCTTGTCCCTATTGAACAATGAATTAACATGATAAAAAAATGTTAAAAGAAATTGTTGCATCAGGTCTAAAAATTATGGAAGCAAGACACTTTACAGAACACAAAATTTGTGCTAGATGTAGTGTAGATGGAAAATATTGCCATCTCCATAGAGATCCTGAGGTCCAGCTCACAAGTAGGCTTTCTTAGGATTCAGTGGTGCAGGGCATTGATCAGACCTAAGATGACCTCACTCTGGGGAACTTATTGTAGTTCCAGATCTGTACCTTCCTAAGTCAGTAATATTGGATCAATTATTTGCCTTAATTTCTATCATGGTATACAAATTGGGCTAATAGTAGTATATACTTGTGCTGATTTGAACCATCTGAGGAGAAGCCATCAAGATGATTTAAGCATGCAGGGATGTTAGAGAAACTGGAGAGACAGCTTCCTACAATTGGGACAGTCATTTATATACAATTGAGGTCTGACACAGAAAGAGGAAAAAAAGAAAATAGATTGGGCAGAAGGTCTGTAAACTGCTGTGCAATGTAGAAAATTTCACCAAGGCTGTTGGGGAGTCTTTAAGCCAACTGTCAGAGGGATGTGGAGTCTTCCAGGAATGGATCTACAAAAGTATCCTGCTGAGGGCACTTATCGCCTGGGAGCAACCCAGGCAAAGTGTGGACTTTGCACAAATGCAGAGATGGGTTTCAGAGCATAGGAGCGGGGCCCTGGTCAACTATGCTCCCTGTAATCAGAGGTCTATGAGGTACAATTTCCCAAAAGCACTTAAAACGGTCTTAAGACCATGCTCGATAAGTGTTTGCTGTTGTTTGGAGGGGTAAAGTACTTGTCCCTGAGTTGTGAAATAATCTACGGTTCACTTCTAGACACTTTGGACTTTGAAGCTTGACAGTATTCAGAATTGCTAAACCAGAACGCAAAAGTACAAACCAAGGGACGCAACGGATAGTTAACGTAGGGAACAAGACTGCCGTTCCAACTCACACGTCTTTTTCTTGACCTGGCAGTAGCCTCATCAGGAGTAAGATCAGCCTCTTTGAGACAGAGGAAAATTGGATATTTCAGCTTGCTCCTGACTCAACATATTCACCAATTATAGCGAATAAACCACACGAAAGCAGTGCAAACATTCAGCGCCAGTCTTCAGGGACATGGGAGTGGAAGCCTCACAGTACTTACGTGAACAAGCAGGGTACATAATTTTCAAACTCTGACATAGTTAAAAATTTAAATTAGTTAAGTCAAAACAATACATTACTGTTATACGCCATACGGGAGTTTTACTTAGAATATAGTTCAAAGTGCAGATTCCTCCTTATGCACACATTTTTCTCAGGTTCTATTTTGTAGTTTTGGATATTAGACAATAAAGGGACTTGACATTTCTAAGGGTGCTTTCATATTCAAGGATGGCCTTTTACACCTGTTCTACGATACTGCAGTTACAACAAATATACTATGTTCATATTTAGACTATGCTCAAAGAGTTGCATTCACAAACTTGCATGTGTGTGAATGAGGACAAAAGGAACATTCAGGGACAAGAACAATATGAGAACTTAAATCTGCATGACATTGTTGAGATAAGTAGGACTCTTTATGCCACAGAGCAGAGATGTTTCAGGAGGTGAAGAGATGCAGATTTTTTCTTTAGATTGCTACAGATTGCTACATGTGTAACTCATTATAGCTCTATTTTTTAAATTTTACTTTCGTTTTGGCCATAATGGGAATTACCAGGAGCAAATTTCTGTTCTAGAAGCAATGTGATATTGATTAAAGGCATCGTAGTTATGAATCATTGCCAACGTCTTCAACTTTCTGAGCGTCAGTTTTCATATCCATAAATCAAGGTGGAAGTAACTCTCATAATAATGCCCAAGAATTAAATGTATAATATATGAAAACATTTACCCCATATCTAGGTCAAAGTAAGAAATCATAAAAAAAACTCTTTAACTCATATAATGAACAAAGAAGGAGGCAAAACTTCTCTCATAAAAAATATTCATAGGAACTTCCAGGTTGGTGAAAGCATCCATGTGTTGGGACATTGGTCACCCCAGCACCACGAGGACAGAAGCTCCTGCACTCGAGATCCTTCTGGAACTTGCTCTATGTTCCTTTCCATCTGCCTATTTATCTATATCCTTTATAATAAACTAGTAAACATATGACAAGATCAATCAACAAACTAGAAATTTCAGACTAAACCTGAACACATGAGTTATATGGATGGCAAGTGAACATAGTATTTATTTCCTAATGCTGAGCTCTGAGCTCAATGGAATCAGATTTTTAGCTAGTTTTGGAGATGAAGTCATAAGTATGGAAGAAATTAACAGGTTTTTATGTATATAAATCATGCTTTAAATTAATCTGGCTGCCTCAATATACATCTGAATAGCAGTATGGCTCAAGGAGTATAAAAAAGAACTGAAAGCATTCTGTGTTTACCCAGAAGATAACACAGCTCTTGGAGTTGGAGACTCTCATAACGGCTCTCATAATAAGTTGAAAAATTTTGGCTCTGTGGACAAATTCTCAACAATATTTGGGTTCATCTGGCTCTCTGCCTGTGCAATCTCATTCATAAAACTTGTGAAATCAAAGATTTGATTATTCAAATCATGTATTAAATTCACTGTCATGAACTTCATAATTATACACAATCCTATAATATTCTAGCATAACATTTTACTAATTTTCAATTAATGCTGTTATATTTTTAAATTATTAACAGATGATAACATATGTTATTAAAGAGTGAATGTTATATAAATGTATATTGATTAAAATTCATCATATTAGCTTCTGATAATATAGAGATTCAACTGATTCAACTCAACCACTTTAAATTATCTCTACCAGACTAAGGCAAAAAAGATTTTTGTATATCTAATATATACGTATTTTAGAATATTCTTTGTACTTATACAGTAATGCACCTCATAAGGATGTTTTGGTCAAGAACAGGCTGCATACACAATGGTAGTCCCACAAGATTAGTACCATATAGCCTTGGTGCATAGTAGGCTACATCATCTAAATTTGTGTAAGTGCACTCTATGATGTTTGTACAATGATGAAATTGCCTAACAATGCATTTCTAAGAGCATATCCCTGTCGTTAAGTGACACATGAGTGCATAAATCTTATCAGCAAAGCAATGATGATAAATAAATTATGTTCATCGAAGGAAAAAAAGAAGTATTCACAAAGAAGCAGGATGTAGGCTATTTCATTGAATATTAAATGATTGCAAAAGTATTAATCCCTGTTTAGAAAGTCAGTGCTCCCCTAACAAGCTTTTCACAGTGCCATTGAAATGTTGAGTAAGTGACTATTCCTCCAGACTTTCCAGGCGCTTAATTATTTCCTTCTCTCTCCTTTCTTTTTTTTAATTTCTTTCATTCATTTTCTTATTTACAAAGAAATTATTTACCCAAACATGAAAGTAAGGCAAAATGATATTTTTAAATTTAAAATATTTAATATTTTAAAGTATATTTGTATAAGCTTACTTCACACTCATCTAATTATCTTAAGAGATATGTAATTTTTCGACTGATAGTTTCCAGTCCCGATAAATTAGGAATTCATATACTGGAAAAATTATGAGTTGTGATTGTTTGTGGCCTATAGACATGACAACACAAAGCTTGTGATGGGGTGACTCTGTAGAAAGTTAACTTTACTAGCTAAGTTGCCTTTCTTACTTGTGCATTTTTCCTAAATGAGTTCTTCAAACACATTTGAACGTGATTTATCGTCTTTCTGCTGGTGCCTAATTAGTAATTAGAGAAAAACTTTGACCTGAGCCAAAAACCAAAACCAAAATCAAACCAAAACAAAGGTCTTTGATTATTTTGCATTTACCCTTCTCCTTTCACCTTCTCTCCCTCCCTAACTCACCTTTATTTCTTCCTTCTTTTCTCCCTCCTCCCTTCCTTCTGTCCCTTATTGCCTCTCTCTCATCTTCCTTTTTCCTTTGCATTCAATACTTTCTTTCTTTTTTCTTTCCCTTTATTTTTTCTACATTTACTCCTTTTTGATCAAACTGCAAACTAGATTATTACCAATTTTCTAAGCACTGGCAATGTTCGTATCATCTCATTATAGCCTTACTACCATGAACCATGACGTTCTGCACAAATGTCTTAATTTTGATAGATTCCAATTTATCTATTTTTTCTTTTGTTGCCTGTGCTATTGATATTATATCCTAGAAATTATTGCCAAATCCAATGAAGTTTCCCCCTATGTTTTCTTCACTAGTTTTAGCTCCATTTTGAGTTAATTTTTATATAACGTGTCATGTAAGATCTAGCTTCTTTTTCTTGCATAAGCATATCTCATTTTCCTAATACTATTTGTTGAAAAGACTGACATTTTCCCATGTAATGGCCCTGGCACTCATTATTATTTTGAACCGTTGAATTCTCAAACATGATTTGCAGTTACCTTTGTAATTTGCTATTTACCTGTGTAATTTACTTTGAGGTTTTGGGTTTGATCATTTGACCAATTTCATTTTTCATTTATTTTTTCTGAGATAATTGAAATTATTAGTCATAAATTTCTGTCTCGTTGGCCACAAAAAGCCAAATTTATGTGGACTGTGAAACAAGAGAAAAGATATCATACTAAAGTTGATACTCATTTTAACTGACACATTTTAGTAATAGAAATAGAAAAAGTGTGCAACATTGTGATATCGATTTCTGAAAGGTTACACTTGTTTGTATCAGGTGTCTCCAGCTCTCTCTTATATCTTTGGTTTACTTGACTGTAAAGAACCAGCATATTTTAGAGATCCCCACTTTTAAGACCTTGTTCTGATAGAAGTAGCTACCAACACACTGAAGGAAAATGCAAATAACTGACATTTGCACAGTAAATTATTTCAACTATTACTGTTTCTTTAATCTCCCTCTACATGTCTGCCACTTCTAATAACAGCTTGGTGTCTGACAGACATTCTGCTTTATCTCTGTATCACACTGCTTGTGTGATCTTTTGTGAATAACTTAGTTTACTCATTATGTACATTCCTAGATTAGTGTTCACTCTAATTTCATTGCTTCCATGTACTTCAGTTTTTCAGAACTTACTGGCACTGATGTTTGGTCTAATCTGACCCACGTGTTCCTTTTGCTTCTGCTGGAGTTTCCATAGACCAAGTACCTGCCATGCTTATTTGTAGAAATTTCTCCTTGATTAAAAAACAAAAATGTTCTCCTTTTTGGTATGGTCATATTGAATATGACTTTGTGTTTCTATTTCTGGTTTATTTTATTTACTAAATTGATGATCTCTCATCTTTTAGCTTCAGAGTCACTAGCTATGTCTTTATAAGTAATTTTTCTCCCCGAAATCCCTCTCTCTTAAGTTTAAACCAATAAAAAGCAGTGTACTTTATTAATCTATTTACTTTTAAATAATGTTTAATATTTCCTCTTCTTAATTTAGAGTTCAAATAAAAAATATATTTATTTTTCTTTCATAAAATAACTTTAACCTCTGTGACTCTCTAATCTATGAATTGAAATGTTCCTCTGTCTTTACTCTATAAAAACTTTCCACATAAATTTTCTAATCATATTGAATACATTTCATTTTTCTTAAAACTACTGACTATAGGGGCCAGCCCGGTGGCGCAGCAGTTAAGTGTGCAGGTTCTGCTTCTCGGCGGCCCGGGTTTCGCCGGTTCGGATCCCCGGTGCAGACATGGCATTGCTTGGCAAGCCATGCTGTGGTAGGCGTCCCACATATAAAGTAGAAGAAGATGGGCGTGGATGTTAGCTCAGGGCCAGTCTTCCTCAGCAAAAAGAGGAGGACGGGCTATAGTTAGCTCAGGGCTAATTTTCCTCAAAAAATAAAATAAAATAAAATAAAACTAGTGACTATATCCTCATGAGAAATCTCTAATACATGCATCTGTCTTATTGAATAACTTAAATATTATATCAATTTAGTTTGTCTTCAGCACTCTGTTAGACAGTCATTCCTCCTAGATAAAATCTAACCATGAATTTTATGTGCCAATTAGTGTTCAATACATTCCTTCCAGTGTGGTCCACATCTTAAAATTAATGCTCTAGAAATATAAAGGTAGCAACAGGTCTCTCTCGTTTTTTTAGTTATTAAGGCCCAGAAGTCATGACTTTTGAGTAAAAGTTAAAGAGCTCAGTATTTTCCTCTGCTTATTCAGTTATACTCAGTTAATTTCCAAGGTGTATGAAAGCTGATTTTTACTTTATATGTTCACTGTTATTTGTTGCTTTAAACTATTTATTCAAAGTTAAAAATCCAATATGTAACTATTTTTTCTGTATCACATATGTTAGCTATCTTGAACTGGCATTTGATGAATAGTTTTGGCTAAAAGAGAAAATTTTGAATTGATTTATTATATTAGCGAATTTTAACCTTTTTTCTAGCTTTCTGTATCATTTATAAACTTGACGTTTGAAGAGAGAAAATACTTATTGGAAAATAATTTTATCATTCTACCACTATTTGTGCATGTTATATTATTTTGCTTTCAGAAATATGATATATTCAACTAATAATGAACTAGAGAAAAAGGTAAAAATTCCATAAGAGGCAAATAATTCTAAGGTAAGATATCTATTTTCAAGTTAATGATAAAGTCCAATATTAATGGTAACAAGAAATAGAGGAAATAGAAGATATTATAATGTTACATAAGTAGCGAGCATATAACCTTCAAAAGAACATAAGCATTTGACCTAGAAGGCTTCAGTCTTACTTTGGTGTATTGCTTTTCCACAAAGAGATAGGAAGTTTATAAAAGATAAGGCTGCTAGGAATCTTATATTCTGACAGTCAATCCAAATGCTTTGAGCTCTGAATGTAACTGGAAGTCAGATATTGACAGGAAAAGAAGCCGTCGCTTAGGAAACTCCATTTAACATTTAAGAAAATAAATAGAAAAGGAAAGTTGATTCCCACAGTAACAATTCTATGACTGTCTCAAAAAAAAGAAGAGAAGACTTTGTTTAATTTTAATTTTTTTTTTTTTTTTTTTGAGGGAGATTAGCCCTGAGCTAACTACTGCCAGTCCTCCTCTTTTTGCTGATGAAGGTCTGGCCCTGAGCTAACATTGTGCCAATCTTCCTCTACTTTATATGTGGGACGCCTACCACAGCATGGAGTACCAAGTGGTGCCATGTCCGCACCCGGGATCCGAACTGGCGAACCCCGGGCCGCGGAGAAGCGGAACGTGCACACTTAACGGCTGCGCCACCGGGCCAGCCCCTAATTTTAACATCAATAGACACATCATCTTTTAGAAGAGAACTTAATCAACTTTATTTGAATTTCTATGTATATATTTTAACAGAAGCTTAAGTGTTATAGTTGTATAGCAGTTGTTCCTTATGTGCGTGTGTGTATCTATATGCATACTTTAATTCACTTTTTTTAAGTAGTATATGCTCCTGTAAGCTATTATAGACTCCAGGTCATTTGAAGACAGTGAAGATATGTTTACAGAGGCTCAGGACAAATAGTTAGACAGCACAGACACCAAGCTTATCACATTAATATTTACTGGGGGAAAATCCGGGGACCTAGAGCAATTACAGGTGTGTGAGTTTCCAGTTTTCCTTGCCTTCCAAGACATTCCGCTGTATCTATTAGGCTAACATCTCACACATCGTAAGGGAACCTGTGTCTTGGGCTGTGGGCTTTTTAACTGCCAGTTTGGGGGAACCTCAGCCCAGCCTCTGGCATGTTCAAGAGCTGAAGTTCAAAACTTTTACAATATAGTTGTGTAAGGAAACTGCATTTGTAGCATGAGCTACCATTTCAGAACTCTACCAGGTTGGTTAAAGTCAGCAACGAGGTGAAACCATTTTCCACAGAACTTTTAAATAATCAAGTTTCCAAATAAGTCTTGACACTAATATACTGGGAGACAAAAAAGGATGGCTGGAATGGGCTTAGTGATCTCTCTCTAGGGAGTAGGTCATGTTGACCAGAGTCAGATGGAGGAAATCTCTATGTCAATGTATGATACACTTTTCGAGATACATAGAGTAGTTAAATTCATGGAGACACAAAGAAGAATGCTTGTTGCCAGAGGCTGGGGAAAAAAGGGAATGGGGAATTATTTTCAATGGATATAGAGTTTCACTTTGGGAAAATGAGAAAGCTCTGAAGATGGATTTTGATGATAGTTGCATAACAATGTGAATGTCCTTAAAGTCACTGAACTGCACGCTTAAAAAATGGTGAAAATGATCAATTTCATGTTATGTATATTTTACCACAAAACTTAAAGAAAAGAACCCAACCAGAATACAAAGTCTAGCAGAGTAAAGGTGTTTGAATCCTTATAAAAAATAATATAGAAAAAAAACTCACTTCTTACTGGGAAATCATTTCTGAAACAACGAAAAAACTACAAGGAGAATTAATAGTTGTAGAACAGGAATATTAAACGTACATTAATCAAAATTCAAAGAATAAAGGTTTATAAAACCAAATATGTAATAAGATTCTATTACTCTATATGAATCATGCTAAGATAATGAATAACAAATAGATACATAATGATGTCAATTTCATGAGTAAACAAAATTTTCTAAGTTGCACTAGTTAATAATAAAACGTATGTTAAAATGATACACCATTTTCAACTATAAAACTTGAAATTTTTTTAAGTTCACAATGTTCAATACTGGCAAAGATTTGGAAAGTGAATATTTGCATTCTTGAATGTCATGGATTAAACTGTCATGGCGTTTTTGGAAGACATTTATGAGATGCGTCAAAGTGAGGTTTTTAGTGCATCAGTTATTTTATATGTATAGTGACTCACATGATGGTTTAATCTTAATAATGGTGTATGAGATTATTGTTATTTTTTTAAGATCTAAATTTTATAGACTGGTGATATATATTGCAATGATTATCAGAAACATAAGCACTCAGTGAATATTATTTTTTAAGAAAAAATATCTATTTAGAAGAAAACAAAAATAATTTAGTTAACCCTAGTGACATTAGTAAGGGCTATTAGATTTCAGGGTAGATCAAAAAATATATATTACCACCAGGTGGCAGTAGCACGCACAGACTTTCTTCAGTGATGCGGGGACAGATTTGCATGGAGGAAGTTCATCACAGCCCCAGACTGTCCAGAGGCTACAGCAGGTGCCACCGTCCAGACGGCAAGGAGGACAAGGGAACTCTGGGTGAGACAGGGTCCTAAGAGGGGCCTTATGTGTCTAGCTCATGTCGCCTGTCAGCACGACAGCAATCTCTGAGTCAGAGGGCTATTGAAGGAAACAGTGGTTTGGGGGTCTTACAGCATGGGGCCTTTAGCTTACCAATGGCTAGCAGATATTGGGCATAATTTTGTGAGGGATGCAAAGCAATTGGTTTCTTAATGGCTGAAACTCTGCTTATCTGGGCTATGTTTAAAGCAAAAAGATTTGTAAAAATTTGACAGCAGCAGCCTTTTAGCTAACAGGTCTCACCCTGCTCTGAAGAAATAAACAACTTAGGGGCCAATATACAGAAGCCATCTTTGACTCATTTATGTAACTCATTGGAAGTACATCACCTAAAGAAGATGCTCAGTAAACATTTCATTTGCACTGAAAGGAAAACTGTGATGTTACACTTCTGAAAATGAAATTCAAGGACGATAAGCAACTTGTTGAATTCACTCATTGGCCAGCCACAGAGTGACTTCTGTGACTAGGTTCCCCTAATTTAGAGCTAACTCTTGTTTCCATTACCGTTCTTCCTTCAAACGCTGTTAATGAGGTTAATAAGTTTACACATACATTCCCAAATCCTCATTTTATACATTTATTCACCTAATTCAACTTCTGGCTTTTGAACACCAAATATCAGGCACTTTGCTTCAAGTATGGTATGCGATAGTGAATAAAGCACAATCTTATTTTCCACAGAATTCTAAACATGGCAAAAATATTATGGGATAGCTAACTTTCAATTTTTCTATGGGACAGATGTATAAATATACATATATATGGATATAAATGCACTCAGAATACCTTTGCATGTTTAAAAACGGGACATTAACTTTATGAATAAGGGGAAGTTTTGTATCTAAAATATCATTGATGTGTGTGACAAATTGTTTGGTAGAAAGAATTCTGAGCTACAGTTTCTTTGATGTCATTTCCAATTCTGGCTTATCCATTATCATAAATGTTGATATTTTTAGGAAATACTGGGACTACATTCTAAGGTTAGTAAATCTCAGGGTATTTGTTAATGTGTAAAATCTCAAAAATAATAAGAATATTTACAATTTGAGGTAATAAATGTATAAGTGCCAGAAATATATGAGGAGTTGTCTCGCCTTCTGTGGCCTCAAATATTAATTAATATGTATTGCATAACTTGTATAAAATTGATCATGAAACCATGAGCCCTCCAGGACCACTTCAACTGACCCCATCTTAGCAACAGGGCAATTAAGAGTGGTTTTTCAGGAGCTGAGACCCCTTGGCCAGTTCAAGGCAGTTGAGACCACGAACCCATCAACTGGGCCTATGCAAATCCTGATAAGTAAACTTTTTGACATCTAAGAACTCAAGACTCTACTCTCAGATCATGGTATCACCACCATTTTGTGAACGTGCATCCTATGAAAAGCCATGAAGCTTGACTATGCTTGTGCAGATTGTCAATTACCTCACTTCCCCTTACCTCCAATCATCTATCTTCACACTTCAGACTACCCTACCCTTCATGTTATAAATTTTGCCCCAAGCCCTGGATTGGGGAGACAGTTTTGACAACCTGGCCTTCTGTCTTTTTACCATTGATTGCGTAATAAACTGCTTCTTCTTTCAAAGACCAGTGTATCACAGTAATGGCTGTTGCACACATTGGGTGGCGAGCTGTTGCTTGGTATCAATTACTTTAGTTAACTATTTTTTTATAGCCTTGTTTATGATAGTTCTCTGAAAGCAAATAATATCTCATGGCATTGTTAAAAAAAACTTTCCAATACACTATTACTGCTACTCATACTACTACTATAATAATTGTATTTTTAATATGGTAAAATAAACACATGCAAAAAAGATTTATGTGAATGTGTCCATGTGCATCTTTCTGTGGACCTGTATTACTACTCAGAATATTACTTACTTTTCATAGACAGAGAAGGAAGAATTGCTAGAATTCAGCTGAGTAAGCCTGTGCATTATAATTTTATTTACTTTTCTCAACAAATTGATATTACTAAAAATTATCCTCCATGTAAAAATATTTATTATACGAAAAAAAATCCACTTCCTTCTATATGAAATAGACTAAAATATCAATTGCATGTATACTTAATAAAGTCAAGAAGGAGAAAACTCCAGGCAGAGAAATAATTTTTGAGGATGCCAAAAAATCAGTGGTTATTCAGAGCTGTAGATGTAGGGGAGAAAAAAACAATTTTCCTCTACCCTTTTAGGTTCTTGGTGGAGACCCCCTTGTAATAAAAGACAGATTAACAGGAGAAAAACAAACAGAAGTTTAATAACGTATATACCTCCTGTATATAGGGAGATATGGAGGAAAACTGAGTAACTCCCTGAAATGGCCCAAGCCTCCACCTTAAATACCGTCTCCATCTAAAGACCAAAGAAGATGTTGTGGAGTTGATGAGGAGGCCAGGTATGGGAGCTTACCAGGAAAAGCACAGTTACCAAGGATAAGGTTGTTATGCAGATTTAAGTCTCTGCCTTCTCCGTTGATAAGAGTTTCTAGAGGTTTACTCACCCTCCTCTTGGTACAGAGAGGGAGACACCCTTACAAATGGAGATTTCCCTTATAAATGTAAATGCCTCTTACAGAAGGGTAATATCTACTCAGTTTTTAGAGCTTTTCCTGTGTCTGCTGTTTCTAAAAATAATCAGCCTAAAATAACCCTTGTGCCAAAGAGATATCATGTAGGGTGCCAAACTCTGCTCCCCTTCATAGGCAATATATTACTTGTCTAGAACAACAATTTAGACAGTACGCAATATGAAGGTTATGAAGAAAACCTCATGCTATATCTGAAATAAAAATGTTTGAGGGGCTGGCCAAGTGGCATAGTGATTAAATTCACGTGCTTTGCTTTGGCTGCCCAGGGTTCGTGGGTTCGGATTGTAGGAGTGGACCTACTTGCTGCTCATCAAGCCATGCTGTGGTGGTGTCCCACTTACAAAATAGAGGAAGCTTGGCACAGATGTTAGCCCAGGGCTAATCTTCCTCACCAAAATATATATATATATATATATATATATATATATTTGATATATAACCAGAAACAATAGTGTATAGCAAGAGATTTAAAAGAAGATAATATAAGGCTTTAAACAATATGCTTTTCATGTTTTTTAAAAGCGTACTGTATTTTTTCATTACATAAGTTATTTTTAAGTCTTAACAAAATGATCAGGACATCCTCCCCCCTCTTTGAAACAGCTAACGACGATGGATAGATATTTTCCTAGAATGGTGATAACAGTTGAATCTCTATATCCATCCATGAAAACTATAGAGTTCAACAAGGAGAGCAAATAAAACCACCCACAATTCATATCTACAGAAGGACTAGGAGACAGAGAATACACTGACCTTCAATTTACACATAAATGAGAAAACAAACTTCTGGAACCAGAGGAGCAGGTTCAGGAGTCCCTAACAGAGCGGAGAATCAGGCAGGAAAAAAGAAGAGTGCAGTAGAGTTCTAGCGGTAGAAGGCACAGGTAATACTACCCGAAGAAGAGTCCCACCTGGAGAGGAAAAAATGAGAACAGGAGCAAGCCTCCGTAGACCAAAGCACTGACGCCTGGGAAATTGAAATAGCTTCTCAAGTGTGCATGTGATCAGAGGGGCAGCCTTGGGGTGGCAGTGCCTGTGGAGAGGAAAGCAACTTGGAAAGGAGAGGCAGACCTTGTTGACTTTGTGTAGAAGAAAAAGAAAGAATAAAGTAGGAGAAATGAGTCCTAAGGTAACAAGAGCATCACAGTTCTGAAAACCATAGTTGTTTTTAATGGAATATTTTAGTGAAATAAATGCATTTAATTTTACTAACAATAGAGTTGATCTTGTAATAAGAAATTTGGTAAACTAATGAAACATATCACGCCATTCATAGAAACAATTGTTACTGCCTGTCAATGAAAGTTCAGAACAGGAGCTGACCCTGTGGCCGAGTGGTTAAGTTCATGTGCTCTGCTTCAGCAGCCCAGATTTTACCAGTTTGAATCTTGGGTGCGGACATGGCACTGCTCATTAAGCCATGCTGAGGTGGCATCCCACATAACACAGCCAGAAGGACCTAGAATTAGAATGTACAGTTATGCACTGGGGGGCTTTGGGGCGAAGAAGAAGGAAAAAAAACGGAAGAAGATTGGCAACAGGTGTTAGCTCAGGTGCCAGTCTTTAAAAAAAAAGTTCACACCAATATAATAAACAGAAAAGAGTCAGAAGTCATACATAAAAAGCTATTATAAGACAATATAGAAAGTGAGAAACAAAATTTTCACATGATGAAAATACTAAGCTAGCAGGAAAAACTAAAAAGTAATATTCCAACATAAAAAACCTATCTTTAAATGAGCGATTGTAGCTAAGAAAGTACACAATGAATTGGGAATTTTTAAAACTCACAATAGAATTTAAAAAATAAAAACAGTAGGAGGTGAGAAGAGCATTCAGACAATTCACTGAAGAAAACCTCCAAATTAAAATGAAAAAAGAAGACAGTTACAAGGGGGCCAGGAAACAATGTGTCACTGAGAAAAGAAAAAAAGCAGTAAAGAGAATAAAAGCAGCATAACGTGCTAAAAAAATGAGAAACTGAAATATTTAGAAGACTCTGACTATAACCCTAACCCTAACCCTAACTCCAATTCAATGTGCAAATGGAGTTCCCAAAGAGGAATAAACAAGACAAGAAGATAAAAATAATCCTTGAAACTATTATTTACAGTTTTAATCTATACATTGAAAGTTTCCTCATGTAATTAGGAAACTGCTATTGTTATTGACAATTTCAAAGATTTTATTTTATTTTCCTTTTTCTCCCCAAAGCCCCTGGTACATACTAGTGCATTTTTTTTAGTTGTAGGTCCTTCCAGTTGTGGCATGTGGGATGCCGCCTCAGCACGGCCTGATGAACGGTGCCATGTCCACCCCAGGATTCGAACTGGCGAAACCCAGGGAGGCCAAAGGGAGCGGGCAAACTTAACCACTCTGACACGGGCCGGCACTGTTATTGACAATTTTAGAACATATCCTTATAAAACTGTTAGACTGTGAATCCATAGGGGAAATAAGTGCAAACATCCAGGCAAAATGATCAAGTCACTCCTAAAACATCAGGTCAACATCAGCTTTCTTAACAACATACAAAATGAGATCACAGTGAAATAATATTTTAAGTACCACAAAGGAAAAAAAATCAAGCAAGATTTTAAAATTCAGACAAGCTGTCCAAATATAAAAAATGGGAGCACGATTTAATTTTTAAGAATGTGGTCATCAGTCCTTTCTGAAGAACAAACTAGATTGGTGAAACTTCAGTGAAGAACAATGGTCAGCAATAAACACGTTTAATTGTAGTTATTAGAATCAAACGGAGGTGAGAAAAATGAACTAATAATATTTAAATTTTATAAGTTCTATAAAAGAAGAAATAAAATGTGAGAAAGTAAAATAACCTCCTCGATGATTCCATAGTGAGAGTAAAGGATATCAGTAAACAGGATAAAATAAAATGTAGAAACCTAAATAATTCAAAAGGAGATTGAGGATATTATGAAATATGTTACTCTAAGGTAATAATTTAAACAAAATCAAAACCTTCATAAATAACAGAATTAGTTCAGAAGATCAGAGAAAACACACTACTTATGGAAAAATATATTTAATACACACATAAAAGTAACTTAAGATCTCATGAAATTATGAAACTAAGCACATCAGTCATGTCAAGGTTTGTAACTGAGTTTAAATCTTCTGCTTTTGAATTTGATCACTTATCGAAATCAAGTTTACTCTGTACAGGAGATTTACCCATAGTAGAAAGACTCATAAAAGTTAAAGGGGTGGGCAAAATTATACCTAGAAAACACAAGCAATAAAACAGCAGAGATTATAATATTGATATCAGACAAGGCTCTCAAAAATGTATTTTGAAGAAAAAATGCATGACTTTGGACAAGATTTGGTCTAAGAGTATAAGAGCTCACGTACTTCCCAAAGCATTCTGTGTGTGTAGGTAGATATGGGTAAAGATAAACGAATAGCCAGATCAGCCTTGGCAAAAATCAGTGGATGTTCTGAATTACTGGATAAGCCACCCTTAGAATTGAACTATAGATTTAACATGAGTCAGAACACATGTAAGATTGTTTCATTATTTCACACCAATTAAAATTATTATAGAAGTGCATAATAGTTATCCTAGATATTCTCTGTTTTTAAGGAATATACAATTTTAAAAGTGCATGCATTATGCTAAGATTCGAAAGAAGTAGGAAATTGAGCAGATTGAAAAAAAAATCTTAACGTTTTTGACACACATATGAAAACCACAGACTGGATATATTCTGATAATTTTTCAGAGATGATGTTACAAATCAGAAATGTTGCTAATATAAAGGGGGAAATGGGAGGAATATTCATTGCTTCTTAGGGTAACAGCAAATTCATGGCCGAATTAGGCTTTATGCTTTCTGAAAGTCATGTTCTAATGCCTTCAGCACCGATTGGATGGGGCATGTGCACCTGGATGTTTCATGTCTTCAATAGATGACGATTCATCATGCTCAGAGAAATTCAGCACAATTAATATAATGATGAAAAGAAGAGGAATACCAGATAACGAAGATGTTGGTGGCAGAGTGGGGATGCGTTACTGGCGGTGATGGATGGAGTTTGCTCTCCACATAGGCCATGAGCTTGTTCAGTGTGGCTACTTATGTTGAGTTCCTTCACCCATAAAATTGCCTGATAAGGGACTAAAATGAAAGCAGATGTTTCACTAACATATCTTCAGACAATTTATGACTAATGCAGGCAAACAGAGTCACAGCTTGCTATTTACTATGAGAGAATTTGAAATAAATTATTTTAAAATGTTTTGGTTGGGTTGGTACCATGCTTCTGTGATAGGAGTGCATAGAAGAGCTTCAAGGGAAGAAAAAGAAAGTAGAGAGAAACCTGGTTTCTGCATCTACCCTCGGAACAATACAGTGAGTTGTATTTTCTGACTATGCCCACTTCGGCTCAGTTTAATTTTTTTTTTTTTTTTGGTAAATAAAAGGTATATACAGCCAGCACAATGTTACATTTAAAACAATTCAATGTTCACAATCTAACAAAACCAGTGAGAATTCCTATGCTTAGAAAATTAGTAACATTATATAGATGATGATTTTTCTCCTGATTTCTACCGCCTGACATATAAGACCCATCAGCAAATGTGTATTACATGACCAATTCAGAGTGATCTCTACTAAGGAGTCAAACAACTAACTACAAAAGGTAAACTGTGCTATTGTCAACCATATTTATAATTAAATCATTTTTATTTACTCATCGCTACAGAAGTGACTTAGCATTCTCTGTCTTGTGTGGCCTGAAATTCAATGTGTAATACAAAGTAAAATTGACCATTTTGAGGCTTCCATTGCTCTATGATAGCTTGAAAACAGGGTTGGATATGAGGGAACATAAAATGTTTATCCGCATTCACATAAAATCATAGTTTGCCTTTTTATAATTAATAAGTAATCGTAGTATTTATCACATTTTAAAATTATATATTATTAATATTAATTCTGGTGGTCTAGTGGTTAAGAATAAGCACTCTCACTGCCATAGCCCCGGTTCATTTCCAGGTCAGGGAACCACACCACGTGTCTGTCAGTTGTCATAGTGTGGTGGCTGTGTGTTGCTGTGATGCTGAAACCATGCCACCAGGATTTCAAATACCAGCAGGGTCACCCATGGTGGACAGGTTTCAGTGGAGCTACCAGATTAAGACAGACTAAGAAGAAAGACCTGGCCACCCACTTTTGACAAAATTGGTCATGAAAACCCTGTGAATAGCAGCAGAGCAGAGCAGTGTCTGATACAGTGCTGGAAGGTGAGAGGATGGCACAAAAAGACTCGACAGGGTTTCATTCTGCTGTGCACAGGGTCACTGGGACTCAGAATTGGCTGGATGGCACTAACAACAAAATATTAATTACTTCTTGATTTCTGATGAATCTTTATTCCTTTCCATATTTGAAGCAAATCAAAGGAGATATTTTCAATTTTCTCTGCCATTTGCTTTTCAAGTGTTTTCTCCAATTTTGAAAAGAAAATAAAGGCTTTGGATCTTAGTGAATTAAGTTGAAAATTTGACTTCTATACTTGTTAGAACCATGATAATTATAAAAAATATTTATATGGTGTCCACTATATACAATATGAGACATATAAATGTTATTCAGATACAATCATCTTTTCTAAGATTTCAAAATCTAAAATTTTTAATAAGATACGAACATAGCTATAACATAAGATAGAAAAATATAAGTCATAAGAGAGTTAAAAACCAGAGCCATTTTTTCTTTAGACAAGGGACAAATTGCTTTAGCACAGGTCTTGAGGGATCAAGAACTATGTTGAGTCAGTTGGGATAGAATATAAAGTGTAAGTGGAATGTGCAGCAAGGGAGATGAGTCAAGACTGGGGAGCATCTTTGCAGAAATAACGGAGATCAGAAAGCATAAGGGTGCGTAAAAAGCAGCTTAGTTTGGACAGGTCTTGTGCTTCGTTAAAGGAATTAGAAAAAGATAAGGTTGAGAAGGTTGAGCGAGGTTAGTTCAAGCAGAAAATTAAATATCAGGAAAATAAAATGGAGGTGTTAAAAAAAAAGACATTGGCAATTTTGTTTTCATTGTTGCTGTTTGTTTGCTTGGGAAGTGAAATGTTATCAGACTCTATGGGAGAGATAGAAAAAAGAAATAACAAAGGAGAACTTTATGGATATTCCAGGCAAGACATACTGAGAGCATGAACTAGAGAACTGGAATTAGGGAGGTGCCAAAGAATAATCTTGGTTATATTTTAGAATTGTCTTTATATCTCCTTAGGGTAATGAAAAGAAAAATATATGCTAGTGTTTGTATGAAAAGAGAAGCAAGAGATTCAACTCAGCTAGTTACTCTAATGTGGATTAAAATATACAATAAATCACAGATTATGTTATATTGGTCATTGAGTCAAGCAAGAAAAGTAATATGATTTCAAAATAATTTTTAGATATTGTGTCTAATAAAGAACCTCAGTATTGTGATTCATTTTAGAAAACTCATACCAAAAAAAAAGTGCTCCCCCATCCAGGTCCCACCCTGACCTGATGAGGAGAAATAAATTCTTATAGTGCTGAGGCCTATCTATAGGGTGAGGATGTTAAAAGATCCTCTTGCTTTTCACCACAAGTTGAGACCTCACTCAAACTCAGTCAATTTCCACATACGATCACGTCAACCACTGGCTACTGTTGGTCTTGTTCCAAAAAAGGTTATTCCCTTTATATTCCTCACTAGCTTTATACATTTTCAGGAAAGGTACACTGAGAATTAAAATGTCTTGCCTTGGAATCACAGCAGGGAGAACAAAGGAAGACTGATGTAAGTGGCACTGTTTTGTTGTTGTTGTTTATGACACACACTACATGGTTCCTTAATGAACATGCCTAAACTAAAGTAATCATACAGTTGAGTTTGAGAGAGTTTGGATAACTAAATTCAGAAGGAACTCTGCAACTCTTCAATAGAAATTGTCAAAGTATTAGTTTGGTAAAAGTGAAGGGCAAGATACAGCACATAATCAGAATTGGTTATAAGTAGTGTATAACTAAAAAGATGAAAGTGCTGTTTCAGAACACAACACCTGAGAGAAGTGGTGGATGATTTTACGACCGGGTATGTTGAGAACTAAGGTAGTGATTATTGGTTTGAAGCTTTTTAAAATTGAAATGCCTTTGGGTTGTCAGAAATACAAAAGGAGGAAAAAGTTAGTTTTAAGTAAGAGTTTGATTAAGAATCATGGAAGAGTGACAGCTTACTTGTTAGGAATCAATGATAACAAGATAACTAGGAAATCCATGAAAGCATGTCAGACTTTCAACAGCTTCATTGAGGCATAACCTACTATGTCATGTCTCCAACATGCAGTACATGCCCCATACTTCCCTCCACAGAGATTATCTGGCACAGCAATGGGGGGCAAGTATGAGAACATGGTTAACAGGAGACCATGGTGTTAACCACTGTTAACCATGGTTAACAGTGTCACCAGGAGACTAAAAGGTGTGTTTCAGAAGAAGGAATATTATTTAAAGTACAGAGATGAAAGGAAGAATAAGAAAAATAATGTAAATATGAGAATCAATATACATATTGACTCTATCAATGATGCTATCTCATTGAGCTTTATGTCAATATGGAATTAAAGAACATGTCTACACAATAACAAAATGTAGGAGAATGATAAATAGAGAAAGTGCATTAAGGTCCTTGAGAAAGGAGTGAGGTAACGATGTAAGAAAAACAGCACTCATATCTAGAAATATTCTCCCCATGATGGACAATTAAATTTAGGATATTTATGTGACGTTGTTGAATCAGTCTCTTAGTTTTGTAGTCACAGGGCTGTGATTATCAAAATTTTACCTCATTGTGGGGCTGGCCCCGTGGCCGAGCGGTTAAGTTCGCGCGCTCCGCTGCAGGTGGCCCAGTGTTTCGTTGGTTCGAATCCTGGGCGCGGACATGACACTGCTCATCAAACCACGCTGAGGTCAGCGTCCCACATGCCACAACTAGAAGGACCCACAACGAAGAATATACAACTATGTACCGGGGGGCTTTGGGGAGAAAAAGGAAAAAATAAAATTTAAAAAAAAAAAAAAAAAATTTACCTCATTGAACGTTTGCACAGGTTAATACTGACTTAGGGGCATAGTTGAATCCACATCACCACTGGTGCTCTTTAGAGAAAGTTAGGAAAACAACTGAAAAACTAAAATAAAAATATTTGGCATACATTAAAGATCTAGGGACTTCTCTTATACCAAATATATGTTGAAATGGTTTTATTTGTATGAGGAAGAACAACTTTAATGAAAGGCAACAGCTAACTGTTCTCCTCATGGCCAGTTGCCCATGGACATCTGGAATCAACCTGATCTTGGAGCAAAATGAGGATTTGATGTAGCCATCAATCAGAATCATAACCTGGGGAATCTTGTTAGTAATGGCTAGAAGGGTTCTTGAAAAAGGAAGTGGAAGACAAATTTGAAGTGAGCTGAAATTCAAATTGCTAGAGAATTTGTATTAATTTCACCGATTTAGGCAGCTAAATATGATCTCAGTAGATTGCTGGTTGGTTTATGTTAGCCTGAATCTAACATTGGCCAACTCCAAATGGGAGCCAAAGGTTAGAAATAGTTTGTCACAATGTAGAAGAAGAATATGAAATGTGAAGTACTGTTATTTATTAACTATGCATGTCTCCCAAGCCACTTCTAAGAATGTCCTTGAAGATTATTTCTTCTCCCACTTAATGTGAAGAATAGTTTGCAATATGGAATACCAAATTATTTGGGAAAAAACACTTTTTCTGCTCTGTCATAGTCAGAAATGCCTGGGACAGCATTATAATTACAATGGTCTCGTTGATATCAGCAATACTTGTGAGTACCAAATATAACGATGGCCCAAAATAGTGCTTCCCAATTTTTCTCATTTAATGACACATATAGAAAATATGATTTGCACAATTGGTATAGCATGCCAGCGTAAGAAGACAGATCTGCTTAAAACCAAAGGAGACTGGCCAGCGTGTTCCAATTACCTCAGGCCCTATCTGAGTGACGGAGAACTGAAGGCATCAATGTCACAGCACACCTGCACTCTATTTGAGGCACACTAATGTGTTTTATAACCAAGATTTTGAGTCACAGATTTGCCCCAGCTGCAGATGCTCAAAAACCAAGTCACCATAGTGAGTGTCATCAGCACAATGACAAACAGGGTAGAGAAGATCATCAGATCTCAAGAAAAGTCAAATGCACATAGTTTCTTCTGTCTGTCATTAATTAATGTTGGAGACCTTGGAAAAAAAGAAATAAGAAAGCTGTATTTCTTCTTTGATTCATATAAGAATGATTCTACCAAAGCACTTTAGGTTGGGAAAACTGAGGCCAGAATTGAGCCATTAATCTAGAATCTTAGGTTTCATTCAATTCTGAGGACTCAGTCAGGAGACATTAGAATGAAGGATAAATAAGGTACATTTAAAGGACCCTAATGTAATGTCATAATTTTGTTCTATTAAACTTCATCCTAGAATATTTAAGTAACCTGTGGCAAGCAAGTTGGCAACAATAGCCTAAGTAAAGGGATATGCCTAAACTTTCAGAAACTTTACATCCTAACTCTATGGAGATATGGGTTACTCCCCTTTGTGACTGGTCTATTTCCTTTATTTATGGTGTCCTTAGATAAACCTAGAATCTTAATTTTAAGATTTCCATATTAATAAATCTTTTCTTTTATGGTTGTTTCTTTTCATGTCCTCTTTAAAAGTACGTTTTTACTCAAATTTATAGAAATAGTTTAAGGTGTTTTAAAATGTTTATAATTTTGCTTTTCATATTTGTTTAACCTACTGTATATACTCTTAGGAAAACGTTCATTTTTAAAAATTAAGAACCAATTAATGTTTCTCTACTTTTTAAGTAACTGATCATTTCTCCATTAACCAACAGTGCTAGCTCTGACCAATGTATTACTTCTTCATGTGGTCTAGACTGTTCCTAAGCACTATGTTCTTTCCATCATTTTATGTTTCTCTCTGAATATCAATACCACATGACTCTAATTAATATAGTTTTACTACAACCCTTGACCTCTGGAAGAGAAACTCTCATGCTTTGATCATCTTTAGTTGTGCATTGACAATTCTTAATTATTTACACATTTATTTATATAGCAGAATTATTTTGTTAAATTTCACGTGACAACATGGACTGAGATTTTTATTACAATTGTATTGAATCCATAGTTCAGTTTGGAAAGGACTGAGTTGTTTTCCCATGCATCAACATGGTTATCTTTCAATAATTTAGCTTATTTATACTATCATTCTATAAAATGTCATAATTTAGTTTTAAAAGATTCTGAATATATTCTGTTAGAAATACTCAGGTATTCTGAAATTTTGCTGATATTATAATCATATCTTCATTTAAATTATTCTGTTGTTTTTTATATGTATATAGACACGAAATTGGCTTTTGAATATTTATTTTATTTCAAGCAAAACTTGTAAAAATCTCTCCTATTCTAAGAATTTATGTGTTTTGGTAAGCACGTGTAGAAGAATATGGAACTTCTACAGCTAGTTCTTATATTTTGGATCAGGAAAATGAACTGGATTTTACCAAATACTTTTTCTTGAACTACTGAGGTGATAATATGAGTTATCCTCTCCGATATATTAACATACTGAATCACACGTGATTTTTACTAGTACACTAAACTAGTGTTATTTGAGTAAATATTATCCGGTTATTATAACTACCTATAATTCTATTGATATCGATCTACATATTCTTTTCTTCCCACAATTTCTTTGGGAATTATATTCCTTTAGTGGTTACACTCGACATTAAACATAGTTGATATTTTAAAAGTTAAATAATTCAAAATCAATACTGTCATTCCTCCAAATTAAAAAGCCTTAAAAAGCCTTAAGTACAACCATCTTCTAGTTTGCATGTTTTTGTTACGCAACATTTCACTTCTGTGTATTTTTCGTAGCTTCACTACTGTTTAACTAAGCATCATTGTCGCTCTCCTTCCCTCTTCCTCCTCGCCCTCCTCATTGCTATCATTATTTGCATAATTGTTGTATTATTCAGTAAATGTGTGTTTAGACTTACGTACTGTTTTTCCAATTTATTTCTTTGTAATTTCCAGGATTTTCTCCTTGAAATATGTTGATTCTTCTTGACATACATTCTTCAGAAACTCTTTGTCTGATGTTATCTTGATTTAAAAATATATTTTTCTGGGGCTGGTCTGGTAGTGCAGCAGTTTAGTTCACAGATTCCACCTTGGTGGCTCGGAGTTTGCCAATTCTTATCCCGGGTGCAGACCTATGCACCACCTGTCAAGCCATGCTATGGCAGGCATCCCACATATAAAATAGAAGAAGATGGGCACGGATGTTAGTTCAGGGCTAATCTTCCTCAAAAACAAAAAAAACGTTTTGGGTTATTTGCAATGTGTTTTTCCCTTATTGTTGAAAAATAATTTTATGTGCAGAGCACTCTAGTTTGTCAGTATTGTCTCTCAGTTCTTTCAAGCTTTTATTCCATTTTTTAAATTCTTACCTTATTGCTTTTGAAAAACTTCCTGTTAGTCACGTATTTTTTTCCTGTAGTTAATTTTCATTTTTCCTTGGCTGCTTTTAATATAATCTTTCCCAGTTTTGTTTTGCTGCAGTTTCAGCTAGGGTTTCTATATCAAATAAGTGATTTTTATTTATTGTTCTTTTAGCTTTCGTTTCATATCTTTTATCAGTTAGGGATATTCTCAGAAGATTCCACTGACTCACTTCTCTTGTCAGACCTTTCAATTCATAGCCCTTCTCATTTAATTATTTTTTTGTATTTCAAATCTTCTTGACTCTCTGAACAGTATTCTAAGTGATCTTTTTAAATATATTATCAGCTTACAAAATTTGTATTCCTCTGTGACAAAGCTGGCACTTTAGTCATCAATTGATTTTTGTTTCTGAGTTAATTTTTATATACATAGTTTCATTGTTGCTGCTTCCTGGTCATTGTATTTGGTTCTATTTGCTCATTTTGCCAATAAAATTTGTTTACATGTTTCATATATAGGTATTTACATTCTGTTGTTGAAAGTGAATGGCGCTGAGAGCTTCAGGTGCCAGCAAACTCCTGTGTGTTGATTAGGTTGATTCCCCTCCATAGCAGCCTGCATTCTTTTGTGTTTGGTGAGTTTTTATTAGTAGATCATGTTTGGCTAAATTTAGTATGTGGGGATCCATAGGTATCTGTATTGGTGATTTCCATCTTGAACCACAGAAGACTTACACTTGCTTCTCATAAGCACCAGGGATACTGACAGCCAGAAAGAATTTAGTTTCTCAACCTGGGAGTACTCTAACCAGTGAATAATGCAAATTCATAAATGGACTAGTCAACTCGATCTTGGGTAAAGATCTGCAGAGAAGTTTGGGAGGTACATGTGTGACAGACAAGGAAGGTTGTTGTAAATATATTAAAAGGATAACCTGAATCTGTAGGCTTAAGCATTTCTGGGTGCTCCTGGCCTGCCTCTTCTCCCACTAACACTAGGAAAGTCAGTGTAGGTAAGTAATCATATAATTTCATACAAATATTTTGTTGATTTTTTTACATATCAGTGTTAAAGGGTAGAATGAACCAAAAGTTAAAAATATAACAAATGAACACTTCTTGGGTCCTGTGTTAGTAGATCTGGCATTTGTGCACTTAGGCATCTCAGCTGCTTGTATTATTATCTCTTCTTTTGTAGCTGCCCTAGAAGGTGGGGCTTGACCAGAGACCACAAGCATCAGCAATCAGCATTTGGAAGAGAAGGAATGAAATATGTTCCTCATCTCTCGGGAACCATGATAATAGAGCTCTACAGACCCATGGAGAGGAGCATGTAGCTCCATCAAGTACAGACGCTAAACTAGCAATCATCACCAAAGACGGAGTTTCAGGAAGGGATAATAAAGCTAAACCAGTGTATACGTGATTTATAAACTGGCTAGTTTCCAGAAAGGCTTCCAATTTACCTGATAGAACCTAGGAAGAGCTGCTGCAGTCCTCCAAGAAAGAACAATTTTCTCCCAGAGAAAATAGAAAGAATTGGGGGACAAGTAAAAAGGGCACTCCTGAGAATTTGCACATGACTTCAAACAAAGGTACGCAGGTTAAGGGACCAGGACTAAGGACAAAATGGTGTCTCTGTAAAAAAATTATGGTAATGACTTGACTAGAGGTTGAAAAAGAACCACTGAGAGAGACTATAATGGTTACAGGAGTCCTACAGATTCTTATTGTGAATTCTGTCCAAGCAATTTCAGCAGTGAGGGGACAAAAGCAAAACAAAACAACCAACCACAAAGAAGAAAAACCCAGTCGTTCTCTTGGTTGAAGTAGAGATTAAGCAAGTAAAGAGTCTTGGGAGGACATGAAGGAGGGACAGTCTCACTTTACCCTGTACTAAGAGATGCTCATTCTTTCTGTAATATCTTTACAGTCTTAGAGAATTTCAGTAGATTTGCAAAGTTCATGTGTTTAAAGTGTGAAAGGCAGACTTGGAAATTGACCGAGAGCTTTAGAGTACGCCCTCATAACCCTAAATTTTACTGTATCCCAGGAGAATTCCCAGACATGACCTAAATTATAGAGCCAATGTGATAAACATAAATACTCTATAAGTCATTAGTTGATGAAAAACTAACTTGGATTGAGATATAAATTTGGTTTTAATAGCACACCAAAGATTATCTTTCTATCCACTTTCGCAAACACTATTTTAAATAGCAATTTATCAAGTAAGTATATGAAATAATACTTTTCAGGGTGAATATGTTTCTCAATATTCAGAATACCTTTTTACCGTGGTAAAGCAAAGTTTTGAAGAGGAAAACATTTATAAATGCAATTTGTTATTTTTTCCCGTCTAGGATATTTGATAACTAGGTTGTTGACTGACATGACTGGTTATTTCCTTCGTCAGGCAAACATAACTTTAATACTTTGGGAAAGGCCTTTAAGAGCTTCCAGAAATTAGATTTTAGAGCTGAATGTGCTGTGAAAGTATATTCTTTTCCTTTCATTTTAAGACTGCCATTCTGGAATATTCAAAAGTATTTCATTCATAATCAGAGATAAAGAACAAACATGCAAAGCTGTGGTTTTCAAATTTTCTTATGCTTTTCAAACTAAGTAGTGTTATGATTGCAGAAGAAAAATAAAACTGCTTGCAGACTTACACAGAATACAGGGCTGATATGGTTGCTTCCTAGCATCCTTATATATTTATGAGGTTTTCTCTGAATTCTCATTTGAAACACAACTGGATTTCATACCAACAAATTATGCTTGTTTTAAGTACAGTTCTGTGCCATCTATCCTTTTTTCATAAAACTTCATGAGACGTATACAATTATTATCCCATTTTAGAAATGCAAATTCTAAGGCTGAGTCGTTAGAAACTTTTATAAAGTCACACATTTGTAATGCAGAAGAGCTAATAACCAAACAGTTTCTCTGCCCAACTGCTGTTTCATAACCCTTCTTTAAAAATAATTTGCTTTAGTAGGAAAAATAAATTAATGAACAGAAAAATATTTTAAACTTTAAGGCGTTATGGCAAAACTATGTTTTATTATTGTCAAAATAAGTACCTTCAAATACATTATGTGATATTTACACACAAAAAATCAAAATGTGAACTTTATTCATACACGCAGTTGATAATTTTGTTTTGATTTTCTCCTCTGATTTTGAGAGTAAGTAAAACACATTGAACAAAGGAAGACTTAGAGAGGTGCTCAATGTATGCAGAGAAGGATCAATTCTCTACTCATGAAAAGGAGCAATATACGGAGTCTTGGTCAGTTCAGGCTGCTGTAATAGAATACCATAGACCTGATGGCTTATAAACAACCGAAATTTATTTCTCACTGTCCTGGAGTCGGGAAGTACAAGATCAGGATTCCAGAATGATCCGGTTCTGGTGAGAGCCCTCTTCCAGGTGGCAGACTGTAGACTACTCATTGTATCCTCATATGGCAGAGGGTGGAGAGAGAAAGCAAGCTCTCGCGTGACTCTTAAGAGGACACTAAACCCAGTCATGAAAGCTATAACCTCATCTAATCCTAATTACCTCCTCTGAAAGGCCCACCTCCTAAAACCATCTCATGGGGATAAGGTTTCCACATAGGAATTTGCGGGAGGACACAAATATTCAGTCCATAACATAGGAACTTTTATTACCCTGAAAAAAAATCAAAATATCAAATATTCCAATCATTAAAATAAAGTATGGCTTAAGCTCATTTTTAGGGGCATGTCTAATTTAAATCTTTTCATTTAGGTAAACAGCACCTTATCCAACTGTACCATTTAAAGTACTAACATTTAGAGGCAAATGAGAAAATTTAGTTATTGTACATAATAGTTCAGAGATAATTTATCTTGTTCACAGAATGTACTTGGCTTTTGGATGGCCTGGAGAATTCATGTCAACAGTATAGTGTTGATGTCAACAGTAAAGGATATGGGGTTGGGGCCGGCCCTTGACCGAATGGTTAATATCGCCCGTTCTGCTTTGGTGGCCCAGGGTTTTGCGATTGGGATCCTGGGCGCACACCTAGCGCCTGCATCAAGTCATGCTGAGGCGGCGTCCCAAATAGCTCAATTAGAAGGGCCTATAACTGTGTACTGGGGGACTTTGGAGAGAAGAAGAAAAAGAAACGATTGGCAACAGATGTTAGCTCAAGGCCAATCTTTAAAAAGAAAAAAAAGGGATAGGGTGTTGATAGTTCATGAGATGGCTGTGCCATATTAACGATTTCTTTAAGAGCTGGGTTTTGACCAGAGAAGTAATGGAGGAATTTGGTAATGTAAGGGATAACCATTAGTGGTGTGCTACCTTAATTCTTCAATGTACTGTCCACGTTGACTACCAATAGACAGCCAGATGGAGGGATATATAAACTTAGTGTTGACCAAACTTTGTGACATCTGGTAGGTGCATTGCTTTGTACTAGTAACACTTTTAAACGTTGATTTCTGTTACTGATCTCACAAACTTGCATTTGTATAGACATTAGCACGTGTATATAATCATTTAATGAATGCTTAGACAGGGAACACATCTACCCTCAAACTGACATTTTACTCAGAAACCTCCAAGAATTTTTATTTTAGTATAATTATATTCTGACTTCATTTTCCTTATCTTCCTCTTCCTATGTACTATCAATGGTTATAGCATAATAAAAGTGACACAAGACTAATGCTTATGTTTGGATGGTGCTTCTTCAGAACAGCATAAGGGTACTATAATCATAGATACAGGAAACTCTTGCCAAATGTTCCCCTTAAGTATTTTTAATAGGAAAATTAATGCAAGTTACAAATAAGATAAGTGGCTATCAATCTATTCATCTCTATTTATGGCAGAAAATGGTCTCAAATCTGTTGACATTTCAATATCTCAGATTCCAAGTGATTCTGGAAACTCAAAACCAAAACAGTGCATTATTTACATTCATAATTTGCCTGCTTTTGAGGAAAATGACATCTGTGCAATTTTTTCCTTCCGAAACACATTAGTTTCTACATAGGCTGAATTTAGAACTGGGAAAGCTAATGCAGAATACTACTACTATGCTTTCACACATAAAATAACGACATTACAAAATATACATTTATTTTCTAGTACACATACTGTTCACAAATAAGCATCTCAATGTTTTATACTATAAATATGTCAATATCATAATAAAATTCCATAAAATATTTTTTAAATTCTTAGTTAAAAATCATGCAATTTCCTTTTTTGTTTGTTAGTGTCCAATTCCATTCAGTTTTAATACGTGCAGAGATTCATGTATCCATCACTATAATCAGAATGCAAGAAAATTCCATCACCCAAAAAATTCCCTCATGCTGCCCCTTTGTAGTCAAAATCCTGCCTTCACCTTGAACCCCTAACATCACTGATCTGTTTTCCATCTGTATAGAATTGTCTTTTCCAGAAATTTGTAAAATTAGAATCATATTGTATTTAACCTTTAAGATTGGCTTCTTTAACTTAGCATAACATAATTTGTAGTTCTGCCATGTCATTGGCTGTGCTGATATTTTGTTCCTTTTTATTACTGTATAGTATTCCATTGAATGGATGTACAATGGATGTACAGTTTGTTACTTCACTTCTTGAAGGACATTTCACTTAACTCCGGTTTTTGGTGATTAGATAATGGTTCTATAATCACTCATGGCAGGTTTTTGCATGACACAACTTTTGTTTCTCTAAGTAGAGTTTCTGAGTCACATGTAAGTATATGTTTGGTTTTAAAAGAAACTAACAAACTGACTTCCAAATTAACTGTATCATTTTTCATTCTGACCAGAATGTATGAGATATAGTTGCCCTGCATCTTTGCCAGCATTTGGTAACATTTTGTGTTGTCGGGCTTCTGTTTTCTTTTGTCTTAGTGATTCTAAAGGTAAATAGTAATATCTCATTATGGTTTTGAGTTGTTCTTTCCTAATCACTAATGCTTTTGTGTACATTTTCATGTATTTATTTCTCATCCATTTATTTTCCTTGGGAAAGAAACTGTTCAGATTTTTTTGCTCACATTTTAATTTTGTTTTTGTTTTTGCATTGTTGAAGTTTGAGAATGTTTATATGTTCTAAACACAAGTCCTTTACTGGATACGAGACATGCAAATATTTTCTCCCAGCCTGTAGCTTGTCCTTATACTTAGATTTTTCATCATATGGTGCATGTATATTAAGGTAGATAAGAGTGTTTATAGTTGAAGAAGTCATAATCTATTTTGCTTTACATGAAGCTGTTTTATTCATGTAAATCTGAGTGGCTAAAGGTTCTGTTCTTGAAGAATTACTACGTAGGTTTGAATTTTGCATTTAGTTTGGAAGCTGTGCGACTAAAGGTAAATTGACTTAACGTCTTTTAGCCTTAGTTAACTGATATGCAGAATGGGATGATAATAGTGACCAAGTAATAAGGCTATTATAATAATGTATATAAGGGCACTTATCACAATGCATAGCCAGTAATGAGTGATCTGTGATTTAAATATTAATTAGTAGTGAACTTTTAAAAATAACTTCATAGTAGTCATATAAACTTGACTAATTTTCTGACTTTACCACATATTTTAAAATATTTTCAGGCTGCCATCCATTTGGTGCATTATTTCATCTTTATTTAATGTTCCTGGAAATTTTACTCCAATACAAAATATTTTCTTCTATACGTTAGTTGTCTATTAAATTTCAGTCACAATATATGAACTAAGAGTGTTAACCTTGCATACAGCATCAATTTATGTCTTGGGAATATTTAAGTCCATTCAGTTATTTTCACTTTTCTTTTTATGTTTTTAACTCTCCTCTTATTTTCTTAATCTCAGTACTCCTTTTACAGCCCATTCCTACAACTCAAATGTGAAATATATTCCTCTGCTTTGGTTTATAATTCTTAGAATAACCACATAATGAGAAGTGTTTCTCTTTCCCCCCCATCTTTACACAATTGCTTCATAATGAGCAGCATATCTTTTATTCCACAAAATGCTTCTTAGTTTCCTAGAGCGAAGGGTGTTACATTTCAGAACTTCTCAGAATTCTCAGAGCTGCAAGGGAGAGGCAGGTGGGCTGGAAAAGGATTCCTCCTGATACCATGATGTGTTATCTACTGAGAAAGAGTTTCTAAGACTGGGTAACTTATAACATCATATTTTAATACTCACCATTTTACATGTCAAAGTGAATAAAAATTCTTATTTCCAGATACTTAAAAATGGTAAAACAGTCTATTAATTTGGGCCTTAAAGGATAAAAAGTAAGAAACAGCCCTGATGTCCTAGTGGTTAATGTCCAGCGCTCTCTGCTTTGGTGGCCTGGGTTCATTTCCTGGTTGCGGAACCATACCACCTGTCTGTCAGTAGCCATGCTGTGGCAGCAACTCACATAGAAGAACTAGAAGGATTTACAACTAGATTATACAGTTATGTGCTGGAGCTTTGCTGATGGGGGGAGAGGAAGATTGGCAACAAATCTCAGCTCAGGGTGAATCTTTCTACACACATATTCATGCACACACACAAGAAAAAGAAGATTAAAAAAGTGGATAAAAAGTAAAAGATAAAGGTGGTTTTATCACCCTAGTTCCAAAGATTTCAGATTATTTATTTTTTATGGGTTTATCTCAATATCAAAGTGGCTGTGAGTGGATTTAAATGAATGTCATCTCTGAAACTTTTAGTTGTAGAGGCCTCATTTAGAATTGTTGGATTGTTCTTGAGAGATAAGGGCCAATTTAGAGCTCAAAGGACCAAGCATGCAAGAGAGAACAACACATTTCCTGTTTGTGGTTTTGCTCTCTGGCAGTGTTTTCCCACTCATTCCCTGTCACTGCCCACCAGAACCATATTGGGTGGCTATTGATTCTTGAAAACTTTCTATATTGACTCTGCTTTCTTTTCAACTCAAGCGACGCAGTTTGGGTTCTCCTGGAGACAGACATTGAAATGGAGATAGAATTGCAAAAAGTATATTGGGGAGTAACACTTTAGAAAGAAAAAGGGAAAAACATAGAACTGGGCAGGGAAACAATCAGACCATGATTCCAACAGGACAAAATGTGAGCCAGCCCAAGGGAGAGCTTTCAGAGTAAACATCGCCTGTTAAAGAAGCCCCTCTGTTGGGTGGAAATGGCCAAGTCCTCTTATTAGCTTCTTGGTGAGCCTCTAGCTGGGCACCTCATCTATAAGAGCCTAGCTGCTGCTCAGAAACATGGGCCGACCCTGAAAGCCCCAAGCCCTGAAGACTTTCAACTAATATATTGCAGTCAGACTGAAGGTCCTTCTAGGACAAGATGATCTAAGTGGTGCTTCTGCTTCTCCATGTCTGACTCAGCAAGCAAAACACAAGGTCTAACCTTCAGTTAATTGCTCTGCCTCACATTAAAAATCCTATAAATCAATTTATTTCTATGTCCAAGTATAGTGACTAGCTGATAATTCAGATTATATTATAAAACATAGATATGCTCTAAAAAATATGTTATTTGGAGTTTTGTTTTTATTTTCTAAGGAAAAACAAAACAAAATCTCAAAAAAGACAGAAAACACTCCATAAGAAGATTTCCAATATATAAACTTACATATTTTTACTTTCTTTGTTCTGTAAGAATATGTTATCAAGAACAAAACTTTAACAAACATAAAATAAATTCAACATCTTGAGGGTCATATATCAGGGACAGAGGCAATAAACAATCCTAATATATTAATTTTTATACTTCTAAGGAAAAGTCAACACAAATAGTTTTAAGAACATAATCGTGTAGATGAATATCAAGTTTTTGCTAAATGCTTATATACATTTATTTAATATATTTTTTACCAGATTGTACAACAACATAAAAAAAGATCTACTTTTGCATAAATTTCCCAGAGCCTAATTATCTACATGAAATGATATATTATTCATTTTAAACTTTAATTTAATAATCTAAGACATACTCCTTCCTTTGTATGACTAAACTTCTTTAAATATGTATTTTTAAGTGTCATGAAATGTAATTATTTATGTTGAAAATAAGTTAAAACAAATAATTTTGGAAAAAGAATCATAATAAAGTACTTATTAATGCAAAATCAGTAGAGTTAAGAATTAGGGCCAATCATTAATGTATCATTCTTTCACACTGAAACAATAAAAATGAAATTGAGTCACTACATACTGAGGTTTTATACAAAATTGGTAAGTTCAGCATGTCTGCTCTTGTCACTTCTATCCCACATTATACTGATGTTCTAGCCAGTGTAATAGGGCAAAATTAAACAGATGGAGAGATAGACAGACAGACAGGTAGACATAATCTACATTATAAAGAAAGAAATAAATCTTTGTTCATTACGGATGACATCATTCCATATGTATAAAATCCCAAAGAATCCACAATAAAACTTCTAGAACTAAAACTTTTTGATCACACCTCAGGATAGAAGATCAAAGTAAGAAAATTAATAGTATTTTTATATACTAGCAATGAAATGAAAGATGAAATTCAAAAACAAATCCATTTATAATAGCATCAAGAAGAATAAGTTAACAAAATACATTCAAAATTTTCACTGAAAACTACAAAACATTGCTGAGAGAAATTAGAGAACACCTAAACAAATGTAGAATTTTTTAGTCTCTATGTATGGACTGGAAGAGTCAGTATTGTCAAGAAAGCAATTCTCTGCAAATTTGCTTTATATTCAACATATTCCCTTTCAAAATCCCAACAGATGTTTTTGTAGATATTGCCAGATTGAACCTAACATTTATTTGGATTTGGATAGGAGTTATATAAAGGTACAGTCATTGAGACAGTGCAGCTTCAGTGCAAGAACAGGTATATGGATTGAGCAAACAGAATTGAGAGGCCTGAAATCATCTTTACATTTATGGTTGTATAAATTTGTCATAGGTGTGAATACAAACAAGGAAAGGATATTTTCAAAACTGTGCTGAGACAACTGGGCATTCACATGCAAAATAAATTAATTTAGACACCTTACCTTGTACATGAAAATTAACTCAAAATGATTCATAAAACTAAATACAAGCTAAAGCTATAAAATGTTAAAAGAATGCATAGGAGAAAAATCTCCATGACTATGGGTTAAGCAATCAATTTTTAGGTAAACCACCAAAAGCATGATTCCTAAAAGGGAAAAAAAAAAACAATAAATTATCAAAATTAAAAACTGTTTGTACTTCAAAGACACTATTATGAAAATGAAAGATGAGCCACAGATTGGGAGAAAGCATTTTCAAAACACATATCCAATAAAGGAAATATGTTCTGAATATATAAATAACTGTTCCAATTCAATAATTAGATGCTAAACAAGCCAATCAAAAATGGTCCAATGATTGAATAGAAATTTTACATTAGGATAGTTTTTATCAAAACATAATTTTATATATAACAAACAATTAATTTCTTTTAACGTTTATGTTTCCTTTAACATTTAAATGTATTCCACGGATATTTAATAAAGCACATTTCTCGAGTTTTTGTTTTTAATGAAACATCATGCTATTCTAATTTGCATATGTAGTGCCAGCTACAAGGCATGGTTACGTGGCTGGCCTAGGAAGATCTAGTGACCCGAAATGTTAACTCATAGGGGATGACCTCGTGGCCTAGTGGCTAAGTTTGGCTTCCTCCACTTTGGCAGCCTGGGATTTGATTCCCGGGTATGGCCCTATACCACTCATCAATGGCCATGCTATGGTGGCATCCCACATACAAAACAGAGAAAGATTAACACAGATGTTAGCTCAAGGCGAATCTTCCTCCAGCAAAAAGAGAGAGATTGGTAACAGATGTTAGATAAGAGTGAATCTTCCTTTGGAAAAAACAAATGTTAACTTGTATACCTTGGTTATTTACATAAATTAATCCTTAAATTTTAAATGCAGGCATGAAGAGGAAGCATGATATTTACTTATAATACATTACAACATTTATTGAAAATATTCAGTCTCATATAAATGGCATGTCAGAGCATATTTCACTTAAAATATCTTAAGTGTTTGTTCTGATTTTGTTATATTTGCAAGGGAATTTTATAGTTGATATACATCCAAAGAATTGTGTTTTATAAGTGAAGAAGGCTATGATTTTCTAATATATTTGGAAGTACACATCATGAATGCTAATGCAGACGACAGAGAGATATTTACACAATATTTTCCTGAAGGCTTAGTTCACAGTTTATGATGATTCTTTAATGCAGATAAATGACTGGAGTGGGAGAAGTATCATTTTGATCTTATATTCGTTATCATGGACGAACTATGCAAACTTTTATGGTGCAACAGGCAGATTACTCTTAAGTGTAAATTAGTGATAAATTTATAGAAATCATATTCTTAATGAAAAAAGAAAATGTTAAAGGAATTAAAAAAACAGAGAGACAGTTTTAACCGGTAGCTACACCTGTTCTGTGGTGACATTGGCTGCCTGTTGAGGGTGTTTTCCAACACATGAGGTAGTAAAAAGAATTCTGTATAATCACCTTTACAAATGTTGCAGAACAGAGACCGAAAACTCAAATGTGTACAGAGGTTAGCATAGTGATACAGATGAATGAATCAAGTCAGATGTAAGATTAATTTTTTCAGTTATGAAGCTGACTGATCATTTTGCAATGTCTGGTTTTCCTTGAGTCATGGATACAGAAAATGTGCTTCTTCTTTCATTGACTCTCTCTTCATAAGAAAAGCCACAGAGGAAACCGCGGTGATAAATGGTTGCTGATACTGGACTTCAATGTCAAAAAAAATCACTGGGGAAGAGTAGACAGTAGTAAACTGTCAAGTGCTGTGATCTAGCTTATAGGGGACCACTAATCAACTCTGCCAGAGTCTTGCAAAGGGGAGTGGAGAAGAGTCCACATTTCAAATATTACTCAATATTGCATATTGGAACGCAAATTTAATTAAAACACACACATACTTGTGGATGAATATTTTCTTAGCCAAATTAAACCTCAATTTAGGCCATATAAAGCATGTGAGCTGCCAATTTGCAACCTCTAATAATAGTAATACTTAAATTGGATAAGTTTTTGAATTTAACGTTGCTATAAAATTCTCACCATCTTGTAAATTAGATGATTTTGAGTTTAAAGCATCAATAATTACGTGTAAAACTCTCAACATCTAGGATCAAAATGCTATTGCTGACTCTATTTTCAATTTCAGTTTAAAACATTAGCATGGTATGTTTCTTGACAGATTTTGTCAAATTTTTTTTCCCACATATCCCTATGAGAGAGTCAGTAACATAGTAGGTTTCCTCTAAATATTTTGTAATGAATGAGTGAAGACAGCAAATTAATGTAGCATTTTTTACATCCTTAATTATTTTATTAGGCGAGGTTATTGTAAGCTTCTGTAAAACAAAGCACCTAAATTTATTCCTTTTTTCCACTAGCTTTTTATTCTCAACTTTGTCAAGTATATAGAGGAGAAATTAACTTTTGGAACCATGCAAAGCATCTGTTATAGACATGAGAGTAAAGGAGAACGAGTCCCCATAGACTACTCTTTCTGCTGTTGAGTGAATGTCATAAAGTCATAGCCATTATTAAAATAAAAAGTAATGGTCTAACTCCTGAAAGCAAATGTACATACATAGAACCAAGAAATATTTAAGAATTGAGTATTTTACATAACTAATTCAAATTTGAGGATTTTATATACTGGAATATCTTCATGATTGCTGATTCACAATTTCAGTTAAATACAGATGATACATGATCATCAATGCAATGAGTCCATTTAAATATGCTAGAAAAATTGCAGTTTCCTGGTTATAGTAATAAAAGTCTATTTAATTTAATTGGATGTTAAAGAACATAACTGCATTTCAATGATTCTTAGCTCCACTTTTTTCAAACTGTGATGTCAAGGCGAAATATTAGCACAACCGAGCTGCATGACAGAATATCAGCTTATACTGCACCACACAAGTATGTGAGTGGCCATTTCTTAAATATTTTAACAAAGTTAACAAACATTTTGAATATGTTACTTCTTAAAGATTTTGCCAACATAAAAGGACAAGCAAATTAATCAGTCAGGATTTCCATGTTAGTCAATATCAAGTTTCTTTTAAGTACCCAAATAGGTGGCCAGTGAATAATGCTTTTCAAAAAGCCTAATCTTTAAACCTAGCAGTATGAGCACTCTGGTAAAAGAACATTATTGTACTGGAACTAAAACAGGATAACATCAATTTGCCGGTCTATACAGCTAGTGCTAGTCAAAATAGGGTAAGTGGAAAGTACTGTGGAGTTTTTTTATGGTGTTATCAAACTTCAACACATTTGGCTTTAAAACTAAATTGATCATTTTATAATCCTATCTATTCATCATTGGTTGTTGATTATTGTCCTACATACTTATTACCAAAAAAGAAAATATGTTCAGTTTAAATAGTTTTGCAGTGAGTTTCATATAAGTCAAATACATTATGTGTATATATTTTAATTTTATAATTTATAATTTTATTTTATCTTTTCAGATACTTTTCCATTTAAAGAGTAATGTTTTAAAATTATATTTCTGAAAACTGAGAGAAGGGTCGGAGATTACAGGATTTTTAATGTGTGAGATTATAATCAATAAATACCAAGAAAAATTCATAACTGGACATCACTGAGCATTAAAAGCATATACTCCTGCTTCTAAGTAGCTATCATAACTGCAATTTATTCATTAGCCAAAGTAAAAAAAGTAGGATGTGTTTTAGACACTTACTTAAAATATGGATTTTATTACTTTGATGTTTCGAAAGATTCTGCATTTTGTTGTCTCTGGTGAGAAAAAACCCTGAGCAATAACTAAATGAAAATATCTCTCAGAGCAATATTTTGAAACCAATAATGCAAATTGTGAATGAATATGGCCAAATTGCTTTTGCAACTCAAAAGAGAAAATTCTTGCCTGGGAGCAATGCAATGAAAAATATAATCAAAAAGTAAATTAATTAATTGCTTGGAGCTTCCTTTTAGAAAAGTTTGAAAATTGCCTCGATAAGTGAATTTTATGAAATAGATGAAAACTTGGCAAAGCCCTGCAGGTAGATATTTGTCATGTGTCAAAGAGGGCAGTCAGGCTCCAAAAAAAATCACCTTAGGACATTAGTTTTAAATGTACAAATGGGTACATTTAAAAGTGCTCAAAATATGCTTGACAAAAATAAGACTAAGATTAAGCTAATCTTTACAATCAGATAAAACAATGGATATCAACCACTAAGCCTATTTTTCCATTTCTATTTATTTTGTTCATATTTGTGACTTACAAGGTTGATAAATAACAAAGTGATTAGTAACAACAAATTTTTGAAGAAAAGAAAAAATGTAAATGTTTGGGAGAATCCTGAAGTAAGGAAAATATGAATGCTTTTATAGATAGTTGTCAATTCAGTGTACGAAAAAGTGTTAATTGTACAAAAACCTATTAATAATATTCCAACACTAGTTTCTGTTCTGTTCTTTCTTTTCTCTATTATTAATGATATTAAGGGGAAGAGTTTAAAAGACTCATGCCTTACATATTTGACTTTCCAGCATTTTAATAGAAAGTAAAATACTTCCAGGATACTTCAAATAAATTAAAATTCAAATCACTTAAATATTTAAGATAAAATCATAATATTTAACCTTTTGAAAATAATGGTAACGTGCCATATACTGAGTGTGGAATGATCTGAGAACAACTTTAAATACTTTGTTTCATTTAATATTCATCATATACATGTAAACTATGATTTATTCCAATTTTAGAATTGGCAGAAGTAAGGCTCAGAGAGGATAGATAAGCTGACCTAACAATATCAAGATTGAATCTCCTCTGCCTGGCAACAAAACAAATCCTTTATTACATCAGACTGATTTTTCTGGTGGGCTGGATGTTACTCTTGCAGGTACACTGACAAA